>NW_024868301.1:0-64191 GCF_013358625.1 Macadamia integrifolia | reverse complement strand
TTGAGTTGCAACCCAGCACAAATGAGTTTCTGGGCATCCGTGCACTCAAGCACCTCAAATATCTTCTCTAATTCTTGGATCCATTGATCCGGTTCCAGAGGATCACTCCCCACCTTAGAGAATACCGGTGGTAAGTTCCTCTTGAATGACTCCACTACCCTTGACGTATTACTCGTCGTCGGGAAGTTAGGAGCATAGACAGGATAGTAAGAGTATGGAGGAGGCATCCCATGCTGAGGAATACCGAATGGTGGGATTGGAGGTGTACCCACCGCTTGTGGTCCCGTTCCTGACCCTACAGGTGGGTCCTGCGAAGTGAGTACTCAGGGCGGTTGACCCGGTTGAGAAAAATCCAACTGTTGCTGGATGGCAGTCATAAATGCTTGCTGTTGCTGAAGCATTTGTTGCTGGAAAGCTTATTGGGACTGCTGAATTATTGTAGCAACATCTCCCGGTGTAATGACCGGTGGAGGGTCCGGAAGTGTAGTCATAGGTGGGTCCCCATGTGCCCCACCCTGACCAAGGGTCTCTGGAGGTAGTGGAGGTGAGGTATGCCCCACAGAACGGGACCCCCCTGGGATTTTGTGGTCGACCGACCCGACGAGGACCCCGCGAGGTACCTCGGGCATTACTACAGGATCTAGTACGTACCATCGTATCCCTGTACCTGGAACACATCACACACCATATTGGTTAAACACCAAAGAATTGGTTTAGGCACACAATCATATGCCATTACATGAGGTGTTGTAGTGTATGATAGCCTGTAAATAATCATAGCTCAATTCCAAGATACAGACAAAGTCCACAACATACATGTCAATGGTCCCACTTGACCATAGCATATTAATCATAGGAATAACATCCATAGTGACAATCAATGAAATCATTGCTAGAAGGAGAGAAGGGAACAAGAAAAGAAGAAAAATCTTCAAAATTTCCCAACTGCCATAACCGGTGGGCTGAACCGGCGGGTAGGAGCCCGTTGGTTATACCCACCGGTCTTACTGCCTTACACCGGCGGGTGGCACCGGCAGGTAGGAGCCAGCCGGTTATACCCACCGGTCTTACTGCCTTACACCGGCGGGTGGCACCGGCGGGTAGGAGCCCGCCGGTTATACCCGCCGGTTTTGCCCGTGTTAAAACACGAACAGGGCCCTACAGACCCTGTTCAGTCTTGTCTCTTTCCCCATCTCCTTTCTCTTTCTTCCTTTCTTCCTTGGGCGATCTTGGAGGTCTCCTCGGTGCTTCTACTCGCGAGTCTACTCACCCACTCGGCACTTTAGAGAAGAGTCAACTCACCCTCATTCAAGTAAGTTCCTCCTTTTTTCCTTTTTCTCAGAATTTCCATTTGGGTGAAATGCATGTATAGACTTTACCTTAGGTTGCCTTTCCATATTTTCCACCATAGAACAGTCTTTCCATGTGTTTGTGATGATTCTACTGTGGTCATTTGTAGTTTATAGGAATTTTATCCCTTCATTTGGAGAAAACCCAAATTTGTGCCCTAGGTTTCCAAATTTGGGGGTTTCTTCAATCCTTACCCTTTTTCTCCAATTGATGACTTCTTTGTGATGCATTCCACTTGCTTTGTGCTTAATATGCTTTAATTTGCATAGATTATCCATTGTGCTTGGAATCCCCATGTATTTCCATGAAAATCCCTATTTTTGGCATTGGTTTCCTTGATTTTCATCCCATACATGTACTCATGGAACTCCATAGTCTATTTGGGGTATGTTCTTGCATTTCCATCATCCCACTACTATGGCATTTCGTTCTAGACCTGGGGTTTCAAGCTTTTACTTCATTGTGAATGAGTTGGTGCATTGAAATCGAATCCTCCTGTGTTATTTATGCTCTTTCCTTTTTGCTGTCATTTTACTGTTTTGGCATGTTTCTATGCGTTGTCAACTACCGTGCTTCATGTCATAAGTTTCCTATTGTTCCTAGATTGTCGCCGTTCCCGTTTTGCATGAATTGGGTTTTGGATTTCCCCTTCTTAATGCTGCTGCCTTTTCCTTTCTGTACTAATCCTTACTTTCTTTTCTTATTGCCAGGATGTCGTCACGCACCGGCAAAGGACCATCTTCCTCTGGCGTTAGACGCAAGACCACCGCTTCTAAGCGGAAGAGTGCGGAGACCAGCTCTTCAGCTCCTCGCACAGGGAGACCCGCACCTACCCAGTCTGACCCTTCAGACGATGATGAGGAGCACTTTCTTAGTGCAGAGGCAGCAGCCAACTAGCCCAACTTCCTGAAGGGGTCAGTGATGATGGAGAAGACCGTGGTAGTCGAGGACTTCCACAAGGCTAGGCTTCAGGAGAGGTTCTCAGCATTGGGCTGGGACTCTATTCTTCATGTGGACCGACCATGCTACGAGCAGCTCGTCCGTCGGTTCTATTGTAACCTGGAGGTGTCGTATCCGTACGGGGAGTTCACCATCAGCAGCTTGGTGAAGGGAGTGGATATCCAGCTGACGGTAGGCACCTTGGCCAGTATCTTGGGTATATCGGCGGTGGGACACCGATACTACAGTCCCCCCAGGGGTAGGCCTCAGGGACCGTTCATGAGCCTGGAGACACCGGACTTCATCTACGAGACCATCTGCGGCAGCAGCAGTCGCCCGGAGGCCGAGACATCCTTCTACCCTGAGGTTCGTCTATTCGCCCGGTTGATCCAGTTCAACCTGCTCCCCAGAGGAGGTCATCGGAACCAGGTGGGTTTCATGGCGGCTTTCATTGCCTTTTGCATCTTCACGGCCGCAGAGGGAGGCGGCGAGCACTTGTGCCTTCCCTATATTATCCTCAGAACGATGGAGCACCATACTTCCCACCCAGAGGATGGAGGATTCCCTTACGGCAGGATCCTCACTAGGATCTTCGAGTTCTTAGGGGTGGATCTGAGCGGTGAGGAGGGGAAGACCCGGCTGATAGGTTCGACCGGAGAAACCTCCTGAAGATGGGCCTTCAGACCCTCATGGATTCACCTCCTAGATCAGGAGCTCAGAGAGGTAGGGGTAGGAGGGCTGCCCCGATGGAGGATGTCCTCATGGAGGAGGAGTCCAGTGAGGAGGATGAGGACTACGTTCCTCAGGACGAGGCGGAGGATCTGATGGGTGGCGGCATCCCTGAGGAGGCGCCTCAGGAGTCGAGAGGTCTTGGCCCTAGTTCTTCTAGAGCTACACCCCCACCACCTGGGAGTGGTGCCTACGACTACGAGGGCATGACGGCCTCCATGCGGGCCTTGCAGGATGGCCAGGTTCAGATACTGAGGCGGCTGGACGAGATTATCTCCAGGGAGGAACGCCTTATGGAGAGGCAGACCACCTTGGAGGATTCCTTCCTCCGGCTGGGTCAGGACTTGGACACCAGGGCCAACGCTATCTCAGCAGACTATGGCCGGCTTCGGAGGGAGGTACGGCTGGTGAACACGAGGTTCGATTATTACGATCACCGCTTCGACGTCAACTCCAGACCTCCAGTGAACATGGTGATCATCGACGATGATGACGACGACCAGTGAGGGCTCGGATCGCCCACACTAGCTGTTTACCTGTTTTCTCCTTTTTTGTAGACATTGTATATTTATTTATTCTCATTCCTTGTATATGTATTGTAACTGGTTTCATTTATGGAATAAAATATCTTTGAATAGTGGATTTTTGTGGTGTTTTCATATGTGGAGTACTTGTGTGATTTTGTTGTGATGTATTGTGCCATCTGTGATCTTTATTATATTTATTATCTGTTGTTTATCAGGTATCTGTGTAAAATTTTTGGAAATCCCATTTTACGCCGTTATGCTGCCGAAATTTCGTCGAAATAGTACTCTATAGGTTTCATCACCAACCTAATCCCCTTTTTATCTATACTCACGCATGCCATGAATGCAATATATAATGCAATCCATTTTTATACTTTCTTTCTTTAGCTTTTAATCTTTAAAGCTTTTATATTAGCCCAACCCCATTTTCCTATTATTGAATCTACGGGATCCTAATGGTATGCTGTGAGTGGAGCAGAGCATCACGCTCTGATACCACCGTTTGCCACACCCCGTTCACCCTGAACCGGAGCGGTGACCGAGTTAACACCGGTTAACCCAAACCTGCCAGGATCATCAGATACTGTATTCCACCACAGCATACACACACTAACATAAGTTTAATAGATCAGCGGAAGACTAAGTTTTACCTGTGAATAAATCCCATATACTTGATACCCGAATTGTGATACAATAGTTATACACATTTGGGCCCGAAGGCATGATATATATACACAAAAGAATAAAATTCAAATATCAAGTACATACAGGAAATCATCAAGAAAATCAGAGTGCACAGCTCGGCTCGGTTTCAAGGCTGGAGCTCAGCTCGGTATAAAGGGTTATGCCCAGCTCGGCATCATATAGAAGAGCTCAGCTCGGCCTCAGAAGTGGAGCTCAGCACGGCCTCCAAGGTGGAGCTCAGCTCGGCCTCAGAACTGCTGTCCCGCAGCACAGCTCTCGCACGAGCAGTCTACGCCGTGCTCAAACTCCTCAGGGGTCCACCAGTCCTCTTCAGAAAACTCGACTGTGGGACCCACCCCAGACTCCTCAGATGTGTGACCTGCAAAATCATCTAAAAAGGGGTGTACACGTGGGATGAGCTCACTAGCTCAGTAAGTAGAAAGGTGGACCACACACAACAGTCCACACATCACAACACATCATATGCACTACATGCCATGCTATACATTTTAAATCACATCCACGTAAGCAACATTACTAAGTCTTTGGTTTTAGTGCTACTACAACCACAGTGCGCGTATACTCCGGGTACGAGCCGCGAACTCCCTCCCGCAATACGCCCATAGGGCTGTTGGAGAAGGCCCACCGTGAGTACTCGGAAAAGTAAAGACAATGCCGTCCACCGGCTCTCAACAGAAATGTAAATGATTGAAAATAAAAGTGCTGACTCCAGCAATTTAAAAGCAGTACGATTGGCCCTCTTGAATGTACCACCGGGGTTGCCGACTGTCCTACATGACTCATCGGGCGTAATGCCTAACCGCCACAGTGTCTGACAATCGCGACCCCTGCTTCCCCCCAAATGGCAACCCAATACCTTAACCCCTGTTGGGAAGGGTCGTAGCACGGGATGGTGAGAATCCTAATACCGCATGCTCCTATATGACAATAGTACGACTGCATAGTGCCTCCGTGTCCCATACCACGGGCCACCAATGCATTCGTTTCCAAGCCGACTACGGCATCTAGTCTATCAATGCATTATGCACCATGATGTCCACATTCAACATATAAACATCTCATTCAATTGGCATTTGAAAAGTAAACATAGCATATATGCACATCAATGTGTGGAATGACTAATCTATATAGCATATTCATGATGACATGACTAGATTAGATATAGTTATATGAATGCCAAACAAATGCCTTGAAACAAGGCCAAACGTCCTCTCTCCACTTACCTGTAGCGTACAAGGATTCCCGTTCGGTACGGGTGAGATCCGGAGCGAATCGGGTAGGATTTGGTGAACCTAACATAATTGAGCGGGGTTAGTACTTCACCATTTTAGAATCGAAATTAATAAAATCCGATATCAAAATCGTGTTTAGAACGTCAAAAGAAGGTCACACGTCCGATTTGGGTTCGACCGGACATAAGGATCTCCTTCGAGGCCACACGGGTGGGTCAGACAGGTGGGCTGTCTACCCACCGGTTTGGGACCGACCGGTAGGGGCCCGCCGGTGGTACCCGCTGGTTGGGCCAAGGACCCATTGCTAAGACCGGCGGGTAGGTTGTACCCGCTGGTGGTACCCGCCGGTTAGGCCCGAAGGCCCCCTGCCTTCTCAGGTGGGTACCCACAGGCGGGTAGGTACCCGCCGGTTGTACCCACCGGTTTTGGCGGGAAAGACACTATTTCTTCTCCATTTTCTCCATTCTTTGGGGAATCAAATGGGGCTTTTCCCCACCCATTCTTCACACCCTCAAGGTCCTATAGGATGGTTCTAACCTAGGTCTAGGTTAGATTCAAGTGAGGGAAACCATCTTACCTTCTTTGCCCAAAAATGACTTCAAACCCTTCAAATCACTTCCAACTCACAATGCTTCTTCTACCTTGTCAATATCTCTTCAAATCCTTCAAGATCAACACATAAATCATCTATTAAACCTTAGATTCATCATTTCAAAGGGTATTTACAAGATCTCAAGAAACCATACTCGAATCAAGGGTTTAAAGCTTGGGTACGGTGAATGTTCATAAAACCCAACTTTTCTTACCTCCAACTGTAGATCTAGAGTTGAAGATTACTCTCCCGGCACCGAAATGGCAAGATCGAGCTTCGGCGCCACTGAAATCCTTCCTTTCTTCCTCTTCCTTTCTTCTTCCCTTTCTTTTCTCTCTCCTCTTTACTTTTCTCACCAAACGTACGAGGGTAATAAATGGAAAGAAAAGAAATCATAAAGCCTTATATACTATTCCTAATTAAGTGAATAGTGCTCTTGGATGGGTCACTCAGGTGGGTGCACCCACCTGTCCTACCCACCTGAGAGCCAAGACTTGGGATTTTGACCGGGTTCGGACCTCGGCGCGAACCCCACCCTAAGCATACGATGTAGCATACGTATATACCTTAAAATATGGATATAATACCTGTTTTATCCGTACATAGCCTTATGGTAGGTGCACGTACACAGTTTGGGCACTCCCGTCTCTTCTGGCACTGGCTCGGACTTGTCGGGTCAACCGGTGTTTAAGGTCACCCGTGCCATCATAGCCCATAAGGAACCCGCTCTAATATCCTCTGGGTCGGTTCCTGCATGGTTAAACCGGTTCAACCGTGAAATCAGACCGGGTTTAAGAAGCGGGGTATTACAGTTGTAGTGGCATTACCTGACTTAGTTATATTGTTAGGTGGTTTAATAATAAAATGAATTGCATCATTCGCATCATGGACTATGTGTTTAATTCTTATATTCATGTCATCATGGAATATTATATATGTGTTATTTAACCTATGTCACCATAGGTTATATGTTTATTTAATGTGTTATTTTTTGTATTCCGATTGGATCAATTCGTATTGGTTGGGTTGGATTAGTGTCGATTTTGATCAATCCAATACCAAGTTCTTAAACACTGCCATTGTTCTCTGAAAACCTATTTATGAACATTAATTGATAAATGTTTGGTTTCTTTTGTTTTTGGGCATATGTGAACAAGTTTATATGTATGTCACATTTAACGAATTGTGTTCTCCAATAAATGGATTAATTTATGACTGGTCGAACGAAGTGGGAGAATAAAAGTATGGATCTTAAGCTATTTTATGTGGGTCGACCAGTGGGAGAATAAATTCAGTGTACTATAATGTTTTTCATGCAAAAGAATTATTTGGAGTTTTGCATTGATTTATTATTATCATGATATTGAAGAATTATTTATGGCTGAAATATATAGTAAATTCATATTCATGTCATTTTGTACTTGAATGTTTTGTTTGAAACACCCTATAATGGATAAATATATTAGAATTAAACTGGGTGTGAGCTTCCGCACATTTTATGCTGCACAGTATATTTCTAGAAAGCTATGAAAGGATTGGATGCAATCCACCAAAGTGGCACATCCTATTATTTCATGGTTTTTCCAAGGCAGCAAAGTTGGTGACATTTGCCCAAAGGTGATGTCACCCAAGTTAATAGGGAACCCAAACAGGTGTTGTTGCTGACAAAGCACAACTGAAGGGAAATAGGAATAATTTTATTGCCCTATTAAGTTTATAATGACTTTGGAGTAATTTTGAATTGATTTTATCTTAAATTCTGTTCTCTGAATTATGTATGTACATTTATGTTTCATTTATTTGTGTTGTCTCTGATTGTGTAAGAAACACATTAAAGCATACACTTCTGTACATATATTCATCTCTAATGTGAAAAACATGATAGGAATGAGTGAAACCCACCAAAGTGGTACATTCAGTTCAATTGTGTGTTTCCCAAGGTAAAGGTGATATTTGCCCAAAGGTGATGTCATCCAAGTTTATCGACAAAGTACTCAAGAGCCATATTTTCTGACATTGGTGTTATTGAGGTTTTTGATATGCTTGGTTAGTGGGAGTTTTATGATCTCATTTAATCAAAGATATCATGGTGGTAAAAGCCAAAGTTTAAAGACTGTGCTTGTTAAGATTTATTGGCAGTGCTTAGCCAAGGTAATTGACGATATTTTGTCAGAATTTGTGATATATGGTGGTATTTAGCCTATGTCCAAAGAAGTGGTGGTTTACCACAGGCGGTTTGCCAAAGTTTGTGATTTATGGTGGTATTTAACCTAAATCCATGGAAGTGGCAGTTAGCCATAGGCGGTATGCCAAAGTAAGATATTAATTCAAGAAAAGGGCAGTTTGCCAAGTGTTGATTAATATCAAAATTTTCTACCTGTGAGGTTTTCAAGGTAGGCTGATCTTTAGATCAAGAAATGACCTATAAGGAAATGTATATTTCATGTGATCACAGCCATTCACAGGTATGATATCAACTCCTTATATATATGTTTCTAGGCGATTTGGATTGATAATTTTCTATTGTCTGTAACATTAGATAGTTATATGCCGTATATTGAGGTGTATTTTCTACTATTGTTCAACAGTAGAGATTATTGATTGGATCAAAATTTGTTTGAGTGGTGTTCAGTCTTGGGATTATTTGGCCAGGAGTCAATGGAAAGACATCAGTATCAGTGTAGCCCAAGTGGGAGATTGTTAGGATTTTTATGTGGGCTTAACTGATACCGATTGATCCATTGGACCCAAGCAATTATAGACCCACTATGATTAGGAAACTCCTATCTCTTTCCATTGTGAGAGTGGAATAGGGTTTTAGGGATTCTATTATAAATAGAATACTGACGGTCCCTGCAGCCATTACTTTACTTAATGCCTTATTGGTTTTGGGAGCATAGCTTTCTCACAAGAGCAAGTGCACAGAAAAGAAGGAAACCCTAGAGTAAGAGGCTGCAGAAGATCTCAGTAGAAGGACTCCACTTGCGTAGTTCGTCATTGTCATCTTCATGGGAGTAATGTTTAACCACATGGGACAGATGTTCATGATCTATGTTCATGGGACACAGGTACTTCTTTATTCCCATTTATGGTTTATGTCATGGTTGTCCCATTGATTATTATAGATATGGTAAATCTATATGGTTATGTATTTTAATATAGGAAACTTTATTATTCTTGGTTTAAGGACTACACCTATGATTAATCTTTTATGATTGGCTGATGATTCTTGTATTCTAAACACTATAGGGTTATTCATATGTTTACGGGCCCACATGTAAACGTACTATGTAACACAATTTGGGTATCAAGAGTATTGGGGTATTTATAGGTATATATACATATAAGACTTTCGCTGAAATATAAATTTTACCTTCTTAGTTGTGTGTATGAGGTGTTGTGGTTATTGAATCGGATAATCCTTATAGGTTTTGGGTTAACAGGAGTTAACTCGGCCATCGGTCCGGTTCTGTGAGAACGGGGTGTGATAACAAAGACTCACACGTACCTCGAGGCTGGTAGTGAGTTAAACAACTAGTTTACACACTTGGAACCAAATTGACAGAACACATTTAAGGTGAGGGATGGTTGACTTTTGTTTCTAGATTGTTTAATTATTTTAAAACTGCTTGCATGTGTTAGGATTTTCACATGATTTTTAAATTGCTTAAATGATTATGATGTTCTATAACATGTTATATTATTGCATAATATATTATTGTTGGAATTGATATGAGATGTATGTTGTGAGACGGAATCCGGTGTGGCTGAGGTGGTTCTGGTACCATTATTGCTCTATGGATGTTGTATTCATGCATTGATTATGTGCATTAGATTAGATGTAGTCATGGATTACACTTTGTGACCGATGGTGATCCCAATATTATGTACTCCAGCACCGCACCTGAAAATGGATACGCTTGGTGACCGATGGTAATCTCGATGTTGCGTAGTCTATACTCAACTGCTTTGTATGCTAGAATAGGTATATAGTCGTGGGTTACACTTTCTGACCGATGGTATCCCGGTATCGTGTACCCAGAGACTATACTTAGAAATGGACCCGCTTCGTGGCCAATGGTAAGCCCGATGTCGCGTGGTCCATACTAACTGTATCATTATGAAAGGGATGTAGGATATTGTGGTTAGGTGACATTCGACATGCTATGTCCCCTTGCCAACATGGGGTAAGGTGTTGGATAACCCAATGGTGGTATGTTCGATGAACCTTTCCAGAATGTCACACCTGAGGTACGATGTGATTGTTGCTGGAGGTGAGAACTAGCCTGGCATGGCCATGGTGATCCTGGTGCCATGACTGCTAGGAGGGGATTATCAGGAGTTTGTTGGGTGACTGATGGACACATCCCGGGATTGGCAAGCTCTTAATCACGGCTAGGGCTTGTATCATTGTGTAGTTGATGTGCGAGTTCCTAGGCCAGGGATATAGCCTAATGTGTTGTAGTAGCATTACCTGACTTAGTTATATTGTTAGGTGGTTTAATAATAAAATGAATTGCATCATTCGCATCATGGACTATGTGTTTAATTCTTATATTCATGTCATTATGGAATATTATATATGGTTGGGCAGACCCCCCTGGCCCAACTGGCGGGATAGACTGGCGGGCCAACCGGTGGGCCAACCTACTCGTCGATCCAAACCGGTGGGCCAGACCGGTGGGCCAGACAGGTGGGTTGTCTGACCCACCTGTGAGGCCCCGAAGGTGATTTTTACGTCCGATTGGACCCAAATCGGACGTGTGACCTCCTTTTAGGATTTTAAACATGATCATGTCATTGGATCGTGTTAATTTTGATTTCAAAATGGTGAAGTACTAACCCCGCTCAATCATGTTAGGTTCACCAAATCCTACGCGTCTCGCATCGGATCTCACCCGTACCGAACGGGAATCCTTGTACACTACAGGTAAGTGGGGAGAGGACGTTTGGCCTTGTTTCAAGGCATTGTTTGGCATTCATTTAACTGTATCTAGTCTAGTCATGCCATCATGAAAATGCTATGTAGATTAGTCATCCTCACATTGTTATGCATGTGTGCTATGTTTACTTTCTAAATGCCAAGTGATAAGATGCTTATGTGATGAATGCTGACATCATTGTGCACAATGCATTAATAGACTAGATGCCGTAGTTGGCTTGGAAACGAGTGCATTGGTGGCCCGTGGTATGGGATGCGGTGGCACTATGCAATCGTACTATTGTCATATAGGAGCATACGGTTTAGGATTTTCACCATCCCGTGCTACGACCCTTCCTAACAGGGGTTAAGGTGTTGGGTTACCATTTGGGGGGAGCAGTGGTCGCGGTTGTCGGGTCACTGTGGCGGTTAGACATAACGCCCGGCGGGTCATTAGGACAGTCGGCAACCCCGGTGGTATATTCAAGATGGCCAATCGTACTGCTTTTAAATTGCTGGAGTCAGCACCTTTAATTTCAGTCATTTACATTTCTGTTGAGAGTCAGTGGTCGGCATGTTTTTACTTTTCCGAGTACTCACGGTGGGCCTTCTCCGACAGCCCTATGGGCGTATCGTGGGATAGAGTTCGTGGCTCGTACCCAGAGTATACGCTCACTGTGGCTGTAGTAGCACTAAACCAAAGACTTAGTAATGTTGCTTAGGTGGATGTGATTTAAAATGTATTGCATGGCATGTAGTGCATATGATTGTGTTTTGATGTGTGGTCCATCTTACCACTTGCTGAGCTAGTGAGCTCATCCCACTTGTACACCCCTTTTTAGATGATTTTGCATGTCATACATCTGAAGAGCACGGGGTGGGTCCCACAGTCGAGTTTCCTGAAGAGGACTGGTGGGCCCCTGAGGAGTTAGGGCACAACACTGATTGCTCGTGTGAGAGTTGTGCTGCAGTTCTGACGCCGAGCTGAGCTCCACTTTTTGAGGCCGAGCTGAGCTCTACCCTGTGATGCCGAGTTGGGCTCAACCCTTGATGCCGAGCTGAGCTCTAGCCTTTGATACCGAGCCGAGCTGTGTACTCTGATTATTTTGATGGTTTCTTTTATGTACTTGATATGTGAATTGTACTTTTATTGTGTAAATATCATGCCTTCGGGCCCACATGTATATAACTATTGTATCACAATACGGGTATCAAGTATTATGGGAATATTCACAGGTAAAACTTAATCTTCCGCTGATCTGATAAGTTTTTATTAGTTGTGTGTATGCTGTGGTGGAATACAGTATCAGATGATCCTGGCAGGTTTGGGTTAACCGATGTTAACCTGGTCACTGGCCCGGTTCAGTGTGAATGGGGTGTGACAACGGTGGTATCAGAGCGTGATGCTCTGCTCCACTCACAGCATACAATTAGAATCCCGTAGAATCTATAATAGGGAAATGGGGTTAATGTAAAAGCTTTAAAGGGTAAAAGCCAAAAAATGAAGTATTAAAAAGGGTTGCATTAGATGTTGCATTCATGGCATGCGTGAGAGTAGATAAAAGGTAAATAAGTTGATGTTATAACCTATCAAGTACTAGTTAGACGAAATTTCGATAGCATAACGGCGTAAAATGGGATTTTCAAAAAAATTTACACACAAACACCTGATAAACAACAAATATATAATATAATAGTGATCAAAAGTAACAAAACACACCACAACTAAACAACACAAGTATTCAACATATGAATTCACCACAAAAAAATCGCTATAAAAATATATTATTCCACAAATGATTCCAGTTACAGTGCAAATACAAGGAATGAGAAGAAATGAAATATAAAATGAGGTCCACGAAAAGGAAAATAGATAAAAAGCTGGTGTGGGCAAGCTGAGCCCTCACTGATCATCGTCGTCGTCATTTATGATCACTACGTTCGCCGGAGGCCTAGAGTTGACGTCGAGGCAGTGGTCGTAGTAGTCAAACTCGCGTTCACCAGTCGTACTGCCCTCCGTAGTCGACCAAAATCTACTGACATGGCGTTGGCCGTGGTGCTCAAGTCCTGGCCCAGTTGGAGAAAGGAGTTCTCCAAAGTAGCCTGCCTCTCCAGGATGCGTTCCTTCCTGGAAGCACTCTCGTCTAGCCTTCTCAGTAGCTGAACTTGGCCATCCTGCAAGGCCCGTATGGTGGACATCATGCCCTCGAAGTCGTATGCACCACTCCCAGGTGGTGGGGCTCTATGCTGTGAGGCTGCAGCTATGGAGGAACCAGGATCGGGGCCTCTCGACTCCTGAGGTGCCTCCTCAGGGATGTCATCACCCACCAGATCGTCCTCCTCATCCTGAGGAACATAGTCCTCATCCTCCCCGCTGGACTCCTCCTCCATGTGGACATCCTCCATAGGGGCAGCCCTCCTACCCCTACCTCTCTGAGCTCCTGCTCTCGGAGGTGTATTCATAAGGGTATGGAGACCCATCCTCAGGAGGTTACCCCGGTCGAACCTATCCGCCGGAGTCTTCCCCTCCTCGCCGCTCAGGTCCACCCCGAAGAACTCGAAGATCCTAGTGAGGATCCTGCCATAGGGGAATCCTCCATCCTCAGGGTGGGAAGTATGGTGCTCCATCGTCTTGAGGATGATATAGGGCAAGAACAAGTGCTCGACACCTCCCTCTACGGCCATGTAGATGCAGAAAGCGATGAAGGCCGCCATGAAACCCACCTGGTTCCGATGACCTCCTCTGGGGAGCAGGTTGAACTGGACCAAATGGGCAAATAAGCGAACCTCAGGGTAGAAGGATGTCTCGGACTCCGGACGGGTACTGCTGTCGCAGATGGTCTCGTAGATGAAGTCCGGCGTCTCCAAGCTCATGAATGGTCCCAGAGGCTTACTCCTGGGAGGACTATAGTATTGGTGCCCAGCTACTGATATGCCCAAGATGCTGGCCAAGGTATCCACGGTCAGCTGGATGTCTACCCCCTTCACCAAGCTGACTATGGTGTACTCCCCATACGGATGAGAAACCTCCAAGTTGCAGTAGAACCGGTGAACTAGCTGCTCGTAGCATGGACGGTCTACGTGAAGGATAGACTCCCAGCCCAGTGCTGAGAACCTCTCCTAAAGCCGAGCCTTGTGGAAGTCGTCGACTACCACGATCTACTCCATCATCACCGACCTCTTCAGGAAAGTCGGCCAGTTGGCTGCTGCCTCTGCACTATAGAAGAGCTCCTCATCATAGTCCGAAGGGTCAGACCGGGCAGGTTCGGGTCTTCTTGTGCGGGGGGCTGGAGAGCTGGTTCCCCCACTCTTCTGCTTAGAAGCGGTGGTCTTACGTCGAACGCCAGAAGAAGAGGGTCCCTTACCGGTGCGAGATGACATCCTGGCAAGAAAAGAGGAAAGCAGGGTGAGTAAGGAAAGGAAAATGACAGCAGTAAAGGGGAGCCCCAAAACTCAAATTCTCGTAAAATGGAAAAGGCGACAAGCTAGGAATGATAGGGAGCCTTATGGACAGGATGCACGGTAAGTGACAAAGCGGAGACATGATAAAACAGCAAAATGATAGCAAGGAGCATATGTAACATGAGAGGATTCAATTTCAATGCGCAAATTCATTCACAATGGAGCAAAACTTGAAACTATAGGTCTAAGACGGAAATGCCATGGTAGCGAGATCATGAACATGCAAAAACATACTCTAATAGACCATGGAGGTTTACAAATACCAAGTATGTAAAGAAAAAAATCAAAGAAACCCAACACAAAATAGGGGTTTTCATGGGAAGACATGGGGATTCCAAGTATAAGGGACATTTCATGAAATCTATAGCATGTTAAGCACAAATCAAGTGTAATGCATCACAAGGGAATCATTAATTGGAGAAGGGGAGTGAGAATTGAAGAAATCCCCAAATTGGGAAAAACTAGGGCACGATTTGGGGTTTTTCTCCAAATGGGAAGATAAATCCTAATAAACTAGGAATGACCACAAGAGGAACATCACAATCACATGGCAATACTATTCTATGGAAAGAAATATGGAAAGAAAACCTAGATTAAAGCCTACACATGGATTTACCCCCCAAGTGAAAATTCTGAGAAAAAGGAGAGGGAGAACTTACGTGGAAGTGGGAGATGTGAATCTTCTCAAAAAGCGCCGAGTTGATGAGTAGAGTCGCGAGTGGAAGCGCCGAGGAGACCTCCAAGATCGCCCAAGGAAGAGAGGGAGAGAGAGAAAGAGGATGGGAAAGAGATAAGACAGAACAGGGCCTGTAGGGCCCTGTTTGCGTTTTTACTCGGCCAGGACCGATGGGCCGACCGGTTGGCCACCCTGCCCGCCGGTGTCACCCGTCGGTTGAGGTACTGGGACCGACGGGCCCCTGCCCACCGGTGCAGCCCACCGGTTGTGGAAATTTGAGAAAAATTTGATTTTTTTTTTATTTTGCTAATATGTTTATATGGATTATTATTATTATTATTCCTATGTTAATGTGTTATGGTCAAGTGGGACCATTGACATACCTATTGGGGCATTGGCCTTGTATCTCGAAATTAAGTTGCGGTTAATTACAGACTATCATACACTACAATACCTTATGTGATGGCATATACTCGTGTGCCGAAATCAATTCTACGGTGTTTAACCAATGTTGTGCTTGATATTGTTCCAGGTACAGGGATACGATGGTACGTACTAGATCCGATAGCAATGCCCGAGGTACCCCGCGTGGTCCTCGTCTGGTCGGTCGACCACCGAATCCTAGGGGGTCCCGCTCTGTGGGGCAATCCTCACCTCCACCACCTCCAGAGACCCTTGGTCAGGGTGGGGCACATGGGGACCCACCTATGACTACACTCCCGGACCCTCCACCGGTTATTACTCTGGGAGATGTTGCTACCATAATTCAGCAGTCACAACAGGCTTTTCAGCAACAAATGCTTCAGCAACAACAAGCATTTATGACTGCTATTCAGCAACAATTGGACCTTTCTCATTCGGGTCAACCTCCCCGGGTACTCACTCCACAGGACCCGCCTGCAGGGTCGAGAACGGGACCACAAGTGGGGGGTACACCTCCAATTCCACCATTCAGTATTCCTCAGTATGGGGTGCCTCCTCCATACTCTTACGATATGGCTTATGCTCCTTACTTCCCGCCGACGAATAATACGTCAAAGGTAGTGGAGTCATTCAAGAGGAACTTACCACCTGTATTCTCTAAGGTGGGGAGTGATCCTCTGGAACCGGACCAATGGATCCAAGAACTAGAGAAAATATTTGAGGTGCTTGAGTGCACGGACGCACAGAAACTCATTTGTGCTGGGTTGCAACTCAAGAAGGAGACAAATTCTTGGTGGCAAGCCTCCAAGCCCATATTGTTGGCTGCCCATCCAGAACCCACCTGGGAACAGTTCAAGGAGTTGTTCTTGGACAACCATTATCCACGCAGCTTCAGAGACTGCAAGGAGACTGAGTTTATGGCTTTAACTCAAGGAGGTAAGACTGTCCTTGAGTACCAACAACAATTTGAGAGCTTGTTCCATTTTTCCCCAAGGCATATGAGGACAGCTGAAGAGAAGGCTGCGAGATTCCTAAAATGCCTAAAAGCATCCATTGGGTCTGTACTTGAGGTCTTGGATTTGACTGACTATGGCCAGATTGTGCAGAAGGCCAAGACCATGGAGGATAAGCAAAGGGGAGAACAGTCCCTCACCCCTGGACTGTGGAAGAGAACAAACCCATTTCTGGATATGGGGAACTCCTCCAAGGCATACCGCGGATCGTACAGTTCTGGGCCTATGTATAGGCAGCCCTATAAGCCATCTGGCTACCCTCCTAGACCAGCTGGTGGTTCGGGCTCCACATCCTTTCGCCCGAATCCTAGTGCGGCACCTACAGCTCTAAGGCTATCCCGACCTCCATCTGCAACGGGTCAAGTGCAGAGGGGCCCAGCCTCAGTTCCGACATCTCAGATTCGTTGCTTAAACTGCCATTCATATGGGAATTATGCAAAAGACTGTCGAGTCAGACCAGCCTTGCCCTCCAGTCAACCCTCGACGTTCTGACCTCCCTTAGCTCGGGGGAATCAACCGCAGGGAAGGATGTATGCTCTATCAGCCGAGGAAGCTGAGGCCAGTACAGAAGTAGTAGTAGGTACATTTTAAATTAAGAATTTCCTTATGTTAAATGTTGATGACCTGCTGAAATTATATGCATTGTTGCACTAGGTATCCTATCTATATTAGGCATACCAGCCTATATTTTATTCGATTCAGGAGCTACTCATTCATTCGCATCTAAGAGATTTGCAGAGAAACTTGGGATGTCACCCAGGATCCTAGATCACGGAATGATTGTTAGTATGCCTACGGGTAAAGTTACACAGTTAAAGGAGGTGTATGGGCCGTGCCCAGTGGAAATTAGTGGGAAGAACTTTGATGCACAACTCATTAAGTTCAATATGCAGAATTTTGATGTTATATTGGGCATGGATTGGTTGTCGGCTCATCAAGCTAATGTGATGTGTGCTGAGAAGCTGATTAGGGTGATAGATGACGAAGGGAAAGAATTAGTATACCGAGCAGATAAAATGAAACGGGTGAGGAAGGTCCTTGTCTTTGCTCTTCAAGCGGTAAAATTGTTAGAAAGTGGATGTCAGGGTTACTTAGCATCGGTACTTGATGTTGATGCAAGGATTACACCTCTAGAAGAAGTAAAGGTGGTTAAAGAGTTTCCCGACGTCTTCCCAGATGATCTGATGCATTTACCACCTAATAGAGAGTTGGAGTTTGCCATAGATTTGACTCTTGGAGCAGCTCCAGTATCTAAGGCTCCATACATGATGGCACCAGCTGAATTGAAGGAGTTGCAGATGCAGTTGCAGGAACTATTGGAAAAGGGGTTTATTCGCCCAAGTGTTTCACCTTGGGGTGCCCCAGTGTTGTTTGTCAAGAAGAAAGATGGCAGCTTGCGTATGTGCATCGATTACCGGGAATTAAATAAGCTAACCATTAAGAACCGGTATCCATTGCCACGCATTGATGATTTATTTGACCAGTTGCAGGGAGCCAGGGTATTTTCAAAGATAGACCTTCGGTCAGGCTATTATCAGCTCAAGATAAAGAGCAGCGACATACCCAAGACAGCATTTAGGACTCGGTATGGTCACTATGAGTTCCTAGTGTTATCTTTCAGGTTAACCAATGCACCGGCAGCATTCATAGATCTAATGAATCGAGTATTTCAGGATGTGCTCGATAAATGGGTAATTGTTTTTATTGACGACATCTTGATCTACTCCAAGACCGAAGAGGAGCACACTCAACACTTGAGAATGGTGTTACAGAGGTTGAGAGAACAACAGTTGTTTGCCAAGTACAGCAAGTGTGAATTCTGGCTTGAACAAGTTGGGTTCCTGGGGCACGTAGTGTCTAAGGCCAGAATCGAAGTAGATCCTGATAAGGTGAAAGTAGTAGTGGAATGGGAAAGCCCCAAGAATGTCACTGAAATTAGAAGCTTCTTGGGTTTGGCTGGATACTACCGGCGTTTCATTGAGAATTTCGCCCGAATCTCAGCACCAATGACTAAATTAACCAAAAAGGGTGTGAAATTCGACTGGGCAGAGGAATGTGAGAAGAGTTTCCAGGAATTGAAGAAGAGGTTGGTGTCGGCCCCTGTGTTGACCATCCCTGAAGGCACAGGTGGAATGACAGTCTACACTGATGCTTCCAAAGTTGGTTTGGGTTGCGTTCTCATGCAATGCGGTAAAGTAATAGCGTATGCATCCCGACAACTAAAGGAGTATGAGAAGAACTACCCCACTCATGACTTAGAACTAGCCGCAGTCATTTTTGCCCTTAAGATTTGGTGACATTATTTGTATTGGGAGAAGTGTGAGATATATAGTGATCACAAAAGTCTGAAGTACTTCTTCACCCAGAAGGATTTGAACATGAGGCAGAGGAGATGGCTTGAGCTCACGAAGGATTATGACTGCGACATTCAGTATCATCCCGGCAAGGCAAATGTAGTGGCAGATGCATTGAGTCAGAAGGCACAGACTGTGTCACTCTCATGCTTAATAGTCAACCCACCACTCGTGCAAGAGGCGATGCTAATGGATGAAGCCCTCTTGTATGAAGGAGCAACCTTAGAATTGGAACGTCAACCGAAAAACCTTAAATGGTTGACTGTATCCTTGATGGCTCTACATGTGCATCCGGCTATTAGGAAAGAGGTAATAATGAAACAACCTTTGGATCCTGAATTGCAGCGGATCAGAGTTAAGGTTCAAGATCAAACAATGAAGGACCCAGATTTTGTTTTAGCCAGTGATGGGGCATTGATGTTTCGAGGCAGACTGTGTGTACTCGATGATTTGGATATACAAGACAAGATAGTGCGAGAAGCACATAGCTCCGAGTACTCACTTCATCTAGGAAGTACCAAGATGTACAAAGACCTCAAACAAAATTACTGGTGGCCAAGCATGAAAGTCACAATAGCTCTGTATGTGGCGACTTGTCTCACATGCCAAAAAGTAAAAGCTGCGAGGCATCGACCTTATGGTACTCTTCAGCCACTCCCAGTACCAGAATGGAAGTGGGAGAGGATCACAATGGACTTCGTCACCGGACTACCATGTACACTTAAGGGGAATGGACGCGATATGGGTGATCGTTGATCGGCTTACCAAGACTGCTCATTTCATTCCCATCATGACCAAGTTCTCCATGGCCAAACTAGCACAACTTTACATGGACAACATAGTGCGCTTACATGGAGTGCTAGTGAGCATTATTTCAGATAGGGACCCAAGGTTCACTTATAGATTTTGGAAAAGCTTACAGCATGCCTTGGGATCACAGTTGAATTTGAGTACTGCTTTCCACCCACAGACTGATGGTCAGTCGGAGCGAACCATACAGATATTAGAGGACATGCTCAGGGCATGTACAATGGAGATTAGTGGCAGTTGGGAAGAATATATACCTCTTATGGAGTTTGCCTATAACAATAGCTACCAAGCTACAATTGGGATGGCTCCGTATGAGGCATTATATGGCAGGAAGTGTAGAACTCCTTTGTATTGGGATGAGGTAGGCGAACGTCGAATGTTAGGACCGGAGATGATACAGATGACTTGTGACAAAGTCGACGTTATTCGAGAACGAATTAAAGCAGCTCAGTCCCGTCAAAAGAGCTATGCGGACACCCACAGAAAAGACATTGAATTTCAACCAGGAGAAAAGGTATTTCTCAAGATCTCTCCTACTAAAGGGTTGCAAAGGTTTCACAGAAAGGGGAAGTTGAGCCCAAGATATATTGGACCATTTGAGATCTTAGCCCGGGTTGGCTCAGTAGCCTACATGCTTGCTCTGCCACCTTCACTTGGGGATGTTCATAATGTATTCCATGTATTCATGCTAAAGCAATACGTTCATGATCCCTCTCATGTATTACCCGTAGAGCCAGAATACCTTGAAGCTGACATGACCTATACAGAGCAGCCAGCTGAAATTTTGGACCGAAAGGTGAAAACCCTTCGCAACCGCTCCATTTCCTATGTAAAGGTGCGATGGGCTAATCATTCACTTGAAGAAGCGTCTTGGGAGAAAGAGGATGAAATGCAATCCAAGTACCCTCATCTTTTTGATCAGCCAGGTACGCAATTTTGAGGACGAAATTTTTCAGAAGGGGGGGTAAATGTAATACCCTACTTCTTAAACCTGGTCTGATTTCACGTTTGACCCGGTTTAACTATGCAGGACCCAAACCAGAGAGAGTTAGAGTGGGTTCCTTATGGACTATGATGGCAAGGGTGACCTTAAACACCGGCTGGCCCGACAAGTCCGAGCCAGTGCCAGAAGAGACGGGAGTACCCAAGTCGTGTACATGCACCTATCATAAGGCCATGTACGGATAAAGCAGGTATTGTAGCCGTATATTAAGGTGTATACGTATATTACGTCGTATGCCAGGGGTGGAGTTTGCGCCGAGGCCCGAACTCTGTCAAAATCCCTAGTTTTGGCCCTCAGGTGGGCGGACAGGTGGGCGCACCCACCCACCTGACTGACCCATCCATGTGAACTATTTAGTTATTTAGGAAGTATATATATAGCATTTATGGTTTTCTTTTCTTTTCATTTATGACACCCGTACGTTGGTGAGGATAGTAAAGAGGAGAGAGAAAAGAAAGGGAAGAAGAAGGGAAGAGAAGGAAGAGGAAGAAGAGAAGGATTTCAGCGGCGCCGAAGCTTGATCTTCCCATTCCGGCGCCGGAAGAGTGATCTTCAACACTAGATCTACATTTAGAGGTAAGCAAAGTTGGGTTCCTTAAACATTCACCATACCCAAGCTTAAACCCTTGATTCGAATAGGGTTTCTTGAGATCTTGTAAATCCCTTTTGAAATGATGAATCTAAGGTTTAATAGATGATTTATGTGTTGATCTTGAAGGATTTGAAGAGGTATTGACAAGGTTGAAGAAGCATTGTGGTTTTGAAGTGATTTTGAGGGTTTGAAGGTGTTCTTGAGCAAAGAAGGTAAGATGGCTTCCCATCACTCGAATCTAACCTAGATCTAGGTTAGAACCATCCTATAAGACATTGAAAGTGTGAAGAATGGGTTGGGAAAAGCCCCATTTGAATCCCCAAAAAATAGAGAAAGTTGAGAAGAAACAGCAGTTTTCCCGCCAAGACCGGTGGGCCAAACCGGTGGGCCATCTGGCCTGCCTATGGGCAGCCGCCTGAGAGGGCAGGGCCTTCGGGCACAACCGACGGGCTAGACCAGTGGGTAAATCGGCGGGCCACCCTGCCTGTCGATCTTAGCAGACCCCCCTACCCCAATCGATGGGACAGACTGGCGGGCCAACCGGTGGGCCAGCCTACCCACCGGTCCAAACCTGTGGGCCAGACCGGTGGGCCAGACATGTGGGCTGTCTGACCCACCTGTGAGGCCCCGAAGGTGATTTTTACGTCCGATTGGACCCAAATCGAACGTGTGACCCCCTTTTAGGATTTTAAACATGATCGTGTCATTGGATCGTGTTAATTTTGATTCCAAAATGGTGAAGTACTAACCCCGCTCAATCATGTTAGGTTCACCAAATCCTACGCGTCTCGCATCGGATCTCACCCGTACCGAACGGGAATCCTTGTACACTATAGGTAAGTGGGGAGAGGACGTTTGGCCTTGTTTCAAGGCATTGTTTGGCATTCCTTTAACTGTATCTAGTCTAGTCATGCCATCATAAAAATGCTATGTAGATTAGTCATCCTCACATTGTTATGCATGTGTGCTATGTTTACTTTCTAAATGCCAAGTGATAAGATGCTTATGTGATGAATGTTGACATCATTGTGCACAA
This sequence comes from Macadamia integrifolia, assembly GCF_013358625.1. Lineage (NCBI taxonomy): Eukaryota > Viridiplantae > Streptophyta > Magnoliopsida > Proteales > Proteaceae > Macadamia > Macadamia integrifolia. The sequence continues at coordinate 41,827 of NW_024868301.1, read as the reverse complement.
TGCATTAATAGACTAGATGCCATAGTCGGCTTGGAAACGAGTGTATTGGTGGCCCGTGGTATGGGACGCAGTGGCACTATGCAATCGTACTATTGTCATATAGGAACATGCGGTTTAGGATTTTCACCATCCCGTGCTACGACCCTTCCCAATAGGGGTTAAGGTGTTGGGTTACCATTTGGGGGGAAGCAGTGGTCGCGGTTGTCGGGTCACTGTGGCGGTTAGACATAATGCCCGGTGGGTCATTAGGACAGTCGGCAACCCCGGTGGTATATTCAAGAGGGCCAATCGTACTACTTTTAAATTGCTGGAGTCAGCACCTTTAATTTCAGTCATTTATATTTCTGTTGAGAGCTGGTGGTCGGCATGTTTTTACTTTTCTGAGTACTCACAGTGGGCCTTCTCCGATAGCCCTATGGGCGAATCGCGGGATGAAGTTCGCGGCTCGTACCCGGAGTATACACGCACTATGGCTGTAGTAGCACTAAACCAAAGACTTAGTAATGTTGCTTAGGTGGATGTGATTTAAAATGTATTGCATGGCATGTAGTGCATATGATTGTGTTTTGTTGTGTGGACTGTTGTGTGGTCCATCTTACCACTTACTGAGCTAGTGAGCTCATCCCACGTATACACCCCTTTTTAGATGATTTTGCAGGTCATACATCTGAAGAGCACGGGGTGGGTCCTATAGTCGAGTTCCCTGAAGAGGACTGGTGGGCCCCTGAGGAGTTAGGGCACGACACTGATTGCTCGTGTGAGAGTTGTGCTGCGGGACCGCAGTTCTGATGCCGAGCTGAGCTCCACTTTTTGAGGCCGAGCTGAGGTCTACCCTGTGATGCCGAGCTGGGCTTAACCCTTGATGCCGAGCTGAGCTCTAGCCTTTGATACCAAGCCAAGCTGTGTACTCTGATTATTTTGATGGTTTCCTTTATGTACTTGATATGTGAATCGTACTTTTATTGTGTAAATATCATGCCTTCGGGCCCACATGTATATAACTATTGTATCACAATTCGGGTATCAAGTATTATGGAAATATTCACAGGTAAAACTTAGTCTTTCGCTGATCTGATAAGTTTTTATTAGTTATGTGTATGCTGTAGTGGAATACAGTATCAGATGATCATGGCAGGTTTGGGTTAACCGGTGTTAACCCGGTCACTAGCCCGGTTCAGTGTGAACGAGGTGTGACAAAACCGATGCTTGGTGGAGGGCTACTGAGCCTATTATGAGAGCAACCTACCCCACCCTCACTTGGGAAGACTTCAAGGAGAGCTTCTTTGGGAACTACTTCCCCGAGACCGTTCGGATAGGAGATAAATGAGTCCCCCAATCTGGTTTAAGGGTCTCGATCGGTGCTAGAATACCAACAAAGGTATGAGGAGCTGTACTACTTTACTCCGGAGCACATTCAAAATGATAGGTCCAAAGCCAGGAAGTTTGAAAAGGGTTGAGGCCCAGCATCAGTTCTACTATGGTTGGGTTGAAGCTGCAGACATATGTTGAGGTGGTCAAAGTGGCCAAGTCCATTGAGGACCAACATAGGGACAATTTCTCAGCTCAACAAGGAATGGGGAAGAGGCCCACGGTGTCCTTTGATTCCAGGGGAGCCAGCAAGCACTCAAGAGGGCCTTATATTAACCCAACTCCATTTCAATCAAGAAGGCCGGAAGCAAGTCAAGCCTCCCAATCCTCCCGCTCCAGTGGTATATCTCAATCTATGGTTTCATGCCCTAAGTGTTTCTATTGTGACCAGCTAGGTCACCAAGCCCACCATGCCCCCATCGGAAGCTGGGTGATGCACCTTATACCTTGCCACCTAGGCCCCAATAGGCTTATACATCCAATCAGCCGGCCCAACCATCACAGGGCCACAGACCACAAGGAAGGGTATTTGCTATGACCACAGAGGATGCAGAAGCTACACCGGGGGTGGCGACAAGTACATTATTGATATCAATTTTACTTGCACATGTGTTATTTAACTTAGGAGCATCCCATTCATTTGTGTAACATTTGCAAAGAAGATGGGAATTCCGCCCAAGAGCTTGACCCAATGCTTGGCAGTGAATACCAAGAAGTGTGGTGGGTTTGAACTACATGTATGAGCCGTACCTAGTGACCATAAATGGACATGACTTGAATGCACACTTGATCAAGTTAGACATGACCAACTTCGATGTGATTTTAGGAATGTACTGGTTGTCCACTTATAGAGCCAGAGTGCTATGTGCAGAAAATGTGATAATTTTTAAACCCCGTGATAAGGGAGAATTTACTTTTGTAGGGTGTCAAAGAAACACAAAAAGATTATTGTGTCAGCACTTCAGATGAAGAAGCTACTAGATCAAGGGTGTCAAAGCTACTTGGCATCATGACAAATACTGAAATAGAGGTCAGACCATTGACCGAACTAGATGTGGTAAGGGAATTTCTCGACGTATTTTGGGATGAGTTGACAGGAATGCCCCTGGACCGAGAGACAGAGTTTGTTATAGACCTACTCCCCGGCTTGGCACCAGTGTCAAAAGCTCCTTACCGCATCGCCTCAACAGAACTGAAGCAATTACAAGTGCAACTTCAGGACATTCTAAAGAAGGGATTCATTAGACCTAGTGTGTCTCTTTGGGGAGCACAGGTACTGTCTGTCAAGAAGAAGGACAAAAGTATAAGGTTGTGTATTGATTATCGAGAGCTTAACAAGCTAACCATCAAGAACCGGTATCCTTTTCCAAAGGAATGATGATCTATTCGATCAACTACAAGGTGCTAAGATATTCTCCAAGATTGACCTTAGATCGGGCTACCACCAGCTCAGAATTAAGGATAGTGATGTCAGCAAAACAGCTTTCAGATCTCTGTATGGACATTACGAGTTCTTGGTAATGTCATTTGGACTGACCAATGCACTGACTACATTCATGGACTTAATGAACCGGGTATTTCAGGATGTCTTAGACAAGTTTGTGATTGTGTACATTGATGACATCTTGGTATACTCCAAGAGTGCAGAGGAACATGCTGTTCACCTAAGGCTAGTACTGCAACGTCTGGGAGAAAAGCAACTCTATGCCAAATTCACCAAGTGTGAGTTTTGGCTTTCATAAGTGTCATTCCTAGGCCACATTGTCTCATATAAGGGTATAGAGGTTGACCCAGGCAAGGTGAAGGCAGTTCTAGTGGGACACCCCCAAGAAAGTGGCGGGCATTCATAGTTTTTTGGGATTAGTAGAATACTACAGGAAGTTTATTTAGAACTTCTCCAGCATTTCTGCACCAATGACCCGAATCACACGTAAGGGTGTGAAATTTGAGTGGTCCAATGCTTGTGAGAAGAGCTTCAAGGAGCTAAGGCAAAGGTTGTTATCAGCTCCGATCTTAACTATTTTGATCGGTAGAGGTGGTATGGTTGTGTATAGTGATGCCTCCAAGCTAGGATTGGGTTGTGTGTTGATGCAGCACGGGAAGGTCATTACCTATGCATCCTGCCAGTTAAAAGACTATGAAAAGAACTACTCCACCCCTGACTAGGAATTAACAGTGATAATTTTTGCCTTGAAAATCTGGAGGCATTACTTGTTTGATGAGAAGAGTGAGATATACAATGACCACAAATGCCTCAAGTATTTCTTCACCCAAAAGGAACTCGACATGAGACAGAGGCGTTAGTTGGAATTGATGAAAGATTATGATTGTATACCATCCACTACCACCTAGGGAAGTCCAATGTGGTAGCCGATGCACTTAGTCAAAAATCTTAGTCACTGACTCTTGCATCCTTGACTATCAATGAGAATCTCCTAGAAAAGGTCAGGAAATTATATTTGGAGCTATTAGTGGAAGGTGTCACCTTGTCACTATCGGCATTAGTGGTACAGCCTAGTCTAGTGGACAAAATTACTACAGCTCAGGGTACTGATGCAGAGTTGTAGAAATTGATAGCTGACTATAAGGAGGAAAACCAGAAGGACCCATATTTCTCTTTGACTGATGGAGGAATTCTTAAGTTCAAGGGAAGGTTGTGCGTGCCTAGTGATGATGACTTGAGAGATACTGTTTTGAAAGAGGCACATAGCTCCCTATACTCCATTTACCTTGGCAGCACTAAAATGTATAAGGACCTAAAGGGTTCATACTGGTGGAAGGGAATGAAGAATGATGTGGCCACACATGTAGCGAGGTGCCTTACATTCCAGTAGGTTAAGGCCGAAAGACAAAGGCCCCATGGTTTACTACAGTTACTACCTATTTCCGAGTGGAAATGGGAGAATATTACCATGGACTTCATCATGGGCTTACCCCGCACCAGTAAGGGTATGGATGCCATTTGGGTAGTTATGGACTGCTTGACCAAGGCATCTCACTTCATCCCAATTAGGGTCACTTTCTCCATGGACAAGGTTGGCTAAGCTATACATGGACAACATCATTCGATTGCATAGTGTACCCGTTAGCATCATCTCTGATTGAGATCCTATATTCACTTCTAAGTTCTAGACATGTGTGCAGGGCTATGGGCACACAATTGAAATTCAGCACAACATTTTACCCTTAGATAGATGGACAGTCGAAGAGGACCATCCAGACCTTGGAGGACCTACTTCGAGCATGTGTCTTGGATATGTGTTGCAGTTGGGATGAGCACATCTCTCTTATTGAGTTCTCCCAACAACAGTTACCAGGCACCATCGGCATGTCTCTGTTCAAAGCACAGTATGGTAGGAAATGCCAGACTCCTTTGTATTTGGACAAAGATGGTAAACGACACATTCTAGGTCTGAACTTGATACAGGCCACTAGTGAGAAGGTGAATGTGATCAGAGAAAGAATCAAGGCAGCTCACTATAGACAAAAGAGTTATGCAGATGTCCAGGAGGAAGCATCTGGACTTTGGGGTTAGAGACAATGTATTTTTACGGAGCTCCCCAGTCAAAGCAGTGATGCGGTTCGGCAAGAAGGGAAAGCTAGTCCTAGATTTATGGGACTGCATAATGTATTGGAGAGGATCAGACTAGTGGCTTACAGGATTGCTTTACCACCAGAGTTGGAGGGTACACATGATGTCTTCCATGTATCCATACTGAGGAAGTACATTTTCGAACCCACTCACATCTTGACTTACATACCACGTGAGTTGGACAAAGATTTTGCTTATGTGGAGTATTCGAAGAAGATTGTTAACTGAAGGACCACATTCTCCGCAACCATGCCATTTCCTTTGTCAAGGTAAAATGGATGAATCACCCAAAATAGGAAGCATCCTAGGAGCGAGAAGATGAAATGAAGAAGCAGTACCCCGGATTGTTCGACTTACCAGGAGCGTTCAATTTCTAGGATAAAATTCTTATAAGGTGGGGGGAATGTTACACACGTACCCTAACCCGATTTAATTTGAACTACTGTAGTAGGTCTTTGACCGGAAGTGGAAATTATCACTGGGTTTTGGCTCGTGGAAGCCCATTGTAAAAGGGGGAGAGATGACCCCACTTGCTCATGTATTGTTTGCCAATCCAACTGGAGGGGATCAAGCCTTCCGATCCCAGACACTAAGTGACCTGACACTCTTACACTTAAATCCTGGCACACACCAAAATAGTTAGAAGACCATACTTAAGACCTAGGGAAATCACCTATGGGAGACCTACTAGGGGACAACAAGTAGTCAAGACAGCTAACTGTCTTGACCACCAGAAGCACCTGGGCCTGGATCTAATGGGCTGAATCCAGTGGCCACTTGTGCTGCTGAACTAGTTTTGATGCTCGTGGACCCCACCACCATCATCGGGAATGACTCCGGATGATTCCGTATACACCTCCACACTTTTTCCATGACTTGTATTTTGTATGAGTCCAAGGAGATGGGCCTGCGTGTCCCGAATCATGAAATAATCCATTTGGATAAAAGAGGACCCAACCAAACAGGCCCCAGTGATGGGCTACTAAATAAGTGGAAATGAGGATTCATTTTTCCTCATTTCTCACTTGTACAATCGTGGGAGAGGGAAAGAGGAGGAGAGAAGGGAAGGGAAGGAAGGAGAAGAGGAAAGGGAAGGAGTTTGGAGCTCACCTTGGTGCCGATTGCCCGCTTAATTATTGGAATCCATGCCGGAGGTAAGTGCCACCTCTCCTACCACTCTCTCTCTTCATTTCAAGCTAGGGCAAATTGAGTATGGATGTGAATCTTAATCTCCACACCTCCCTAAGCTTGGGGAGTGCGTATTTCACCTCCCTGGTGTGATTACCGAGCTCAAACCAAGTCCAATGAGCTTTGGCAACGAGATGGACCAAATGCCCCCACTTGCTCATGTATTACTTGCCAATCCAACTGGAGTGGATTCAAGCCTTCCGACCCCAAACAGTAAGTGACCCAACACTCTTACACTTAAATCTTGGCACACACCAAAATAGTCGGAAGACCATACTTAAGACCTAGGTTCCTATGGGAGACCTACTAGGGGACAACAAGCAGTCAAGACACCTGACTGTCTTGACCACCAGAAGCACCTGGGCATGGATCCAATGGGCTGAATCCAGTGGCCACTTGTGCTGCTGAACTGGTTTTGATGCCCGTGGATCCCGCCACCCGCATCGGGAATGACTCCGGATGATTCTATATACTCCCCCACACCTTCTCCGTGACTTGTATTTTGTATGAGTCCAAGGAGATGGGCCTGCGTGTCCCGAATCGTGAAATAATCCATTTGGATAAAAGAGGACCTAACCAAATAGGCCCCAGTGATGGGCTACTATAAAAGTGGAAATAAGGATTCATTTTTCCTTATTTCTCACTTATACAATCATGGGAGAGAAAGAGGAGGAGAGAAGAGAAGGGAAGGGAAGGGAAGGAAGGAGAAGAGGAAAGGGAAGGAGTTTGGAGCTCACCTTAGTGTCGACTGCCGGCTTAGTTGTGGAATCCTTGCCTCAGGTAAGTGCCACCTCTTCTACCACTCTCTCTCTTCATTTCGAGCTAGGGTAAATTGAGTATGGATGTGAACCTTGACCTCCACACCTCCCCAAGCTCGGGGAGTGCGTATTTCACCTCCCTAGTGTGATTGTCGAGCTCAAACCAAGTCCGGTGAGCTCCGACAACAAGATGGACCAAATGAACATCTACAGTTTCGATTGTTCGATTGACGTATCTCCCAAATGGCCCAATGAAATTGAGATTTCTTTAGCTTAAAATGATTATGGGAAAATCCCCTATAGAGTCCATGGAACAAATCCCGACAATCGAACCCGTGCCGAAAAGCCCCAAAACCCACAGGCAACTTCTGTGTTTCCATCGGAAACACCCCACCGGAAGCACTGGGCTAAGATCAGGTGGGTGAATCCGGTGGGTTCCTGAGCTTCGACTGCTCTTTGTCAGTACCACCAGATTCACATCAGATGTGAATCTAGAGGACTTCACCCATGAATCCGGTGATGTGTACTATCCAACCCTGTACTATCTAGGTTGGACAGTGTCTGACTCCTTTGGGGGTAAACCCTATGGGCCTCTTCCGATGTTCCCAAAACGTATTGATGTTCGGCTACCTTTGTGCCTAAGACAGAGACACGCATGTACCCTAAGGCCGGTAGTGAGTTGAACAAGCGGTTTACATACTTGGAACCAAATTGATACAACACATTTAAGGTGACGGATGGTTGACTTTTGTTTCCAAATTGTTTAATTATTTTAGAGCTGCTCGCATGTGTTAGGATTTTCACAAGATTATTTAAATTCCTTAAATGATTATGATGTTCCATAACATGTTATATTATTGCATAATATATTGTTTTTGGAACTGATATGAGATGTATGTTGCGAGATGGAATTCGATGTCGCCGAGGTGGTTCCGGTATCGTGATTGTCGTATGGATGTTGCATTCATGCATTGATTATGTGCATTAGATTAGATGTAATCACGAATTACACTTTGTGGCTAATGTTGATCCCAGTATTGTGTACTCTGGGACTGCACTTGGAAATAGATACGCTTTGTGGCCGATGGTTATCTTGGTGTTGCGTAGTCCATACTCAACTGCTTTGTATGCTATAATAGGTATATAGTCGTGGGTTACACTTTGTGGCCAATGGTATCTCGGTATCATGTACCTCCGGACTATACTTAGAAATGGACCCGCTTCGTGGCCGATGGTAATCCCGGTATCGTATGGTCCATACTAATTGTATCATTATAAAAGGCATCCATTTAGGGGATTGTGGTTAGGTGACATTTTCCATGCTACATCCCCTTGCCAACAGGGGGTAAGGTATTGGATAACCCATGGTATGATTTGATTGTTGTCGGAGGTGGGAATTAGTCCAACGTGGCCTATGGTGATCCTGGTGCCATGATTGCTAGGAGGGGGTTATCAAGGGTTTGCTGGGTGACCGATGGATGCATCCCAAGACCGACAAGCTCCTAATCACGGCCTAGGCTTGTATAACTGTGTAGTCAATGTGCAAGTTCCGAGACCATGGATACAACCTAATGTGCCATAGTAGCAGTACCTGACTTAGTTGTATTGTTAGCTGGTTTAATAATCAAATGAATTACATCAGTCGCATCATGGACCAGGTATTTAATTCCTATATTCATGTCATCATGGAATATTATATATGTGAATGTTTGTGCTTGGTTGTGCATGAACCCCATGTATATGCCCCCTTTTAGATTATGATGTAGGTACTATCGTGACCTCTGTTAGTTAAAACGGGAATGGCAAAAAAACATTGTTCGGTACGGGCATGTTTTAAATGGATCAAAACGTGAACGGGACGGTCAAAGATACGATCAAATATGAAAAAAAGGGGAAAAATAAAAAACGGACGGTACATGTTTTAAACGTTTATATTTAAATAATACGGTGTAAAAAAAGGGGCAATATATAGACATAAATTGACATAATAATTCTCTAAATACCTGGAAAACAATCAAAATAAATATAGATAATATCCATATTTCAATCCAAATTCTAAACCTATTATGTCATGAAATAACATCAAAAATATATCCATCCAAAGATTAATATAAGATCCAAAATACACCATTCAAATATCCAAAATACATCATTTAAATATCCAAAATCATCATCCAAACTACATAATCCAAAATGTATCATCCAAATTACATCATCCCATTTCATTAAAAAAAAAGCACAAGTGTATCATAATATAGAATTAGGTTGATCATGAATAGATTCAACATATGTCTCTTCAAGTCTCTCTATCTCCAACTCAATGTTTACATCAGGCAAATCACCAAGTTTCTCTAGGTCAATAGGTTTTGTATCCTGAATTGCTCGGCTTTCATACTTTTCCTTCATCAAAGAATTCATTTTAATGTATACCAAATCTTCTAACATTTTTGGAGTTAATATATTCCTCTTCTTTGTTTGTGCTGCGTCCCAAGCACTCAAATTCCTCTCGCAAGGAGAGGAACTACAAGGTTGGCTTAAGATTCTGCAAGCAACCTTCTGAACCACAGGAAGATAACCACCCATATATTCCCACCAAATCCCTACAAATTAACACAAGTAAACACATATAAGGATGACATACAAATAGAAATATAAACTTAATTAACTAACAGACTTACTTGGATGGTTAGTTTTCATTAAAGACTTTCCTGTGATATTGAACAAATTTGGGCTCCTCATTCGATACTCAACGATTTCTGCAGTGAATTGCTCATGATCTTCTAGAGGAACCATTGTTGCCACAATACATTCTTGAGCTTGCACAACTGTACTTGTCTCAATAAAAAGTCCACCATCAAACAAATTATTAGGATTTAAAACTGCAACAAGCTCATGAACATGACGAATTATATTCTTTTCCACCCTGGTATCAAACAAATCCAATGTGGTAAAGTACTTTACTCCATCACTCTCCTTTAACTTCCTTAATTTTTCTTTTGCCCTAACAGTTGCTTCATACAAGTAACATGCAGTGGAACCATCTGAATCAACAAGGCGAAGAATCCTAATGAGAGGATCTATAAAAGCAATAACCTCCTTTGCCTCTTCCCAGAATATATCAGATTGAATTATCTTGACAGTCTTTAATGCTATTTCAACTCTATTGCAATGGAAGCCTCTCCATTCAGATGATGCAACCAGTAGCTTTAACTCATTCTCAACTACAATAAGAGATTGGAGCATTAAAAAATTAGTAGCAAACCTTGTCTTGCAAGGCTGCTTAATCTCTTTGTCATTTGTGAATTCCCTCATTAAGGCTATAATAGCTGTGTGCCTGTGCATATAATCCACTACATGTTTACCATCATCAATAATTTTCCTCACCCATCTAACATGTTTATGGATATCCTTTAAAAGCAAATTAATCCCATGTGCAATACAATTTGTCCGATACATGTGAGACCATTTTCCAATCAACATATCACCACAACAATTATAGTTAGCACCATTATCTGAAACAAATTGCACAACATGTTGTGGTCCAAGCATTTTAATAACATTAGATATTTCTCTAAAAAGATATCCAGTAGTAATATTATTTGAACCACATTCAATACACTCCAGGAATACAGCCCCACCAGGAGAATAAGCTATCACATTAACCCAAGACCTCTTCTTTAGGTCAGTCCAAGAATCAGACATTATTGTGCAACCTGTGCCACCCCATGTTGATTTTATGTTGCTCACATATTCCATGATCTCTACCTTAGCTTCAGGAATCAAACGGGTACGAAGAGTAGAGTAACTAGGAATAACAAAATCCTGACCATAGGCATAAGCACCTTTCATCATTTGAATAAAAGATTCTGTCTGAATAACATTGAAAGAAATGTTATTCTTAACAAAAAATTCTCCTATCATCTTTTCTAATAACTTATTGTCTTGTTTAGCAGCCAACTCTACCATTGTGGTTTGATGAATGCTCTTACCATGAGAATTTGTGGAGCCAATTCCACTTTCTAGGGTCTCATTCGTCCTTTTCTTTTTAGATGCACTCAAATTCATTTCTGCACTGGTTTCAGCTTGAACATGATCAGGGACTTTTGTACAAATTTGAACATCATGGCCAGTCAAGCAAGCCAAATGAGCCTTCACTTGAGTAACACTACCAGAGTAGTCAAGTTCACAATAATTGCATTTAAAACGGCTCGGCCCAAGTGGTTGTACATGTTCCCAAAACTTATCATTTTTTCTAACAATTTTTTAATAATATCAAGTACCTACATAATATGCAATCAAATATTTATTCAAATTTAACATATATGATGAGTACATATGAGAATTGAGAATAAAGAATTAACGATTAACAATCAAATATTTATTCAGATTTTAACAAAGTATACTAAATTGTGGAACAAAGTGATTCTAATTTACCAAATAATTTCTGCAACTGAACAGAGAGAACCCTTTTCTCCTATATAACCCAGAAAAAAATAAAAAGAAGATGCTAAATCACAAGAGGGCTGGAAGCTTTGTATGGTCTCCGGTAGAATTATTCCTTGCATCGTATAACCAGTAGGAGAACCATCAACATGGCTATGTATGGCTCATTTAACCATACATAGGTGCCGATGATTTATGTTTGTTTACGAAAGACAAAGTCTCCCACTTCAAAAGACCTCTCTGATCTATGTTTGTCTACGAAATTTTTCATTCTACCCTGAGCTGATCGCAGATTCTACTTAAGGAACTGGAGATTTGTGTCTCTATCCTTCAATTCTTCCTCAACAGCTTGGACTTTGGTGGACCAAGGAATGTTAGATAATAATGAAGGTGGTGCCAGTGTGCCACTCCATAGAGAGCTTCATAAGGAAACATCTTAATAGCAGAGTGGTGACTTGTGTTATACCACCATTCTGCCAGTGGAAGCCACTTCACCCAACTCTTTGGCTGAGATCCTACAAAGCGTCTCAAATAATTTATAGGCATCGGTTCAGTACTGCTATTTGACCATTGGATTTCCTTCATTTAACCTTTAACTCAGACTATGTATGGTCTTCGGCAGAATTATAGCTATGTATGGCTCATTTAATCAGATCAAAAAATAAAGAAATCAAAAAGGAAAAAAATCAAAAACCTCTTTCTGCAACAATAGAAACAGGGGTGAAGTCGAATCCGGTGATTGCGCTCGTCGTCCGTCGTCCGCCGTACTGAGGTGAAGTCGAGCTCGAGTCCAGTACTCCAGTCGTTCAGTCGTCCGTCGTCGTCGTCGTCCAGTCATCCAATACTCACAGGTGTCTCCACTGGCCGTCGTCGTGGTGGATCGTAGAGACGTAGACAACTCCGGCCGCACTGTGTTCACGAGAAACCGATAACAAAGCTCTGATGTTCCAGTCGTCAGTCGTTCGTCATTGGGAGAGAAGAAGAGAGGAAGTGAGAGAATGGTTTGGCAAGTTAGGGTTTGAAGTTTGAAATGAAGGATTGTGATTTGGGAATGGGCCAAAATCGAATGGCCGAGAATGATCAATTGAGTGAAATTTTAATTATTTTTTAATATCTGTTTTTTTGATAGTAAAAAAAGAGATACGTGTTTAAAACGCGTTTAAAACTTCAAATATCCCCGTTTCCGTTTTTTACCGACTTTCTGTGGACAGTTCAGCAAACGGCGTTTAAAACGTAAAAAAAAAAAAGGGTTCGGCGTTTAAAACGCGTTTTAAACGCGAATAAACTAACATAGGTTCAGAGTCTAAAACCCTAACTAAGGGAGTGAGAGTTTTTGTAATTTGGCGCGAGGCGAGACCGTTCTTCACTTCGCCTTCCTGCTGCTAATGTGCAGTGTATTTTATAAACGCAGCTAATATTCGATTCTTTTCTATCTTCACCTATTCTTTGGATCATTAGTTTTTCCAAAATCACTAGCCATTTGAAATCCTGGACAGAGAAGATGCATGGGTTCTGGATCAATGGCCGTAACCAGGAAAGCCCTGGAGTTTTTTGCTCAACTACGAAGAAGCAACAAATTCCCAGATTCATGGACCTGTAACAAGTTGCTCCACCAGCTTATCGCCTCCAACTGCGGTGATCTCTCGCTGAAGATACTGTTAGATTTGCTCTCCAGAGGGTACCATCCTCACCTCTCTTCCTGCAATTCTATTATTGGGTTTTTCTGTAAGTTGGGTAATCTGAAATCGGCTGAAGATTTCTTGAAATGGATGTTTAGAATCCGTTGTAGGCCTGATATTGTTAGTTATAACTCTTTGATTGATGGGTATTGTCGGGTTGGGAATTTGCTGGGAGCTTCTTCAATTATGAGTCGGATTCGCGGTGGCAGATGTAAGCTTGATCTGATTACGTTTAATATTCTGATTAATGGGTTCTGTAAGCGTGGAATGAAAAGAGAAGCTTTGGTGTATCTTGGTTTGATGTGGAAATGTTACTTGCCAAATGTGGTTACCTATAGTACATTTATTGATATGTTCTGTAAAATGGGAAATTTGAATATGGGTTATGCAGTGTTTACAGATATGATGAGTGCCGGAATGCCTCCCAATTTAGTGACTTTTACTTGTTTGATTGATGGGTATTGCAAGGCTGGTAATCTGACAGTTGCTTTCGAGTTGTATGATAAAATGTTGGAGTCTTCACTCTCTCCTAATGTTGTAACTTATGCTGCCTTAATTGATGGTCTTTGTAAGCAAGAGATGTGTGAAAGAGCTGACCAATTGTTCATGAAAATGTTGGAGGATGGGGTTCAACCCAATCCAGTGGTTTACACTTCGATGATAGATGGGCACTTCAAGAAAGGGAATATGGACTCAGCCATGAAATATCTGACCTGCATGCATAACCAAGGGATCAGACTTGATATAGTGGCATATGGGGCAGTAATTTGGGGCTTATGCGGTAAAGGTCATCTGGATAGTGCACAGGAGACCATGGAAGAGATAGAGAGGAGGGGACTGAAACCAGACAAGAAGATTTTTACCACCCTTATAGATGCCCATTTCAAAGCTAAGAATATGAAAACAGCTTTGGATGTGTACAGGGAAATGTTGGATAGAGGGTTTGAAGCTGATGTGGTAACTCTCTCAACATTGATGGATGGGCTCTGTAAGAATGGGCTTTTGCAAGAGGCAAGAGGCTATTTCTGCAAAGCAAAGGCAAACGAGATTGCATACACTGTACTCATTGATGGATTGTGCAAGGAAGGAAATTTACATGAAGCTGAGATGTTGTTTAGGGAGATGCAAGAGGCGGGTTTCCTTCCAGATAAATATAGTTACACTTCTTGGATTGCTGAGCTCTGCAAGCAAGGGAATTTGGTAGAGGCATTTAGGGTGAAGAATGTCATGGTTCATGGTGGAACTGACCCTGATCTATTCACTTTTAGCTCCATGATTTGGGGCTTGGCTAATAAAGGACTCATGATCGAGGCAAAAGAGATGTTCGATGATATGTTGAAAAGGGGCATCAATCCTGACTCTGCAGTTTATGACGTTCTGATCAGAGGCTACCTCAAGCAGAACAACACTGCTGCAGTTGATAATTTATGTGACGAGATGAGGAAGAGAGGATTACTCATAAGAGGTGCAGCACATGGAGATGAGTAATTTCGCACCTGCAAAATTGGAACTGTGGAAAGAACTTGTGCATTTCAACCTGGGGCATTTTGAGTTGTCTCTGATGGACTATTTTCTTCATTTAAGAAGAGATTGAGTCTGTGTTGAATTTCAGAGATGTTACATTCCGTGGTGATATTATGAACTGATGCTTAATGTTGCTCACTTTATCTTATTTTTATTTTAAGCAGTTCCATCATCCTTAATTATGTAATGGTTTTTTCTGCAGATATGGGTGGGACCTTCAGTTTCAACTAATCCTACCTTCCTCCAATTGCATATTGTTTTGCGCAAGGATGAGGTGAGCCTCAAGACTCTCTCTCAAGTTCATGTATCATATATGTCATTTCTATGATCTATGAAGCATAAAGCTAAATATCTAATATTGATGTGAAATTAGAGAAGTAATTGGAATTTGGTGATTGTTGTATTCAAAACCCTTTCTTTCCTTGATCATTAGATATTTCTTAGACATTGGCCTATCATGTGCCTTCACTTGTGTATTTCTTTGTAATTTTGTTTTAGGCAGGGTAGTCTTTCATGAAATTTCTTTTCAGAGAAAGCATTTGTACACTTCAGGGTGGATGTATAAAGTTCAATCTTAGTAGTCCTAAAATCTTCATAATTATGGTCTTTGACATTCTTACAGAATTGTCACTTTACCCCGTTTTGTCCCTTTTTGCTCAAACAATAGTCTTTTTATGTATAATTTTATAGGATATAAGAATAAATCTGGAAAGGTTTCAGCATATTTAGGAGACACAGTGCTTTGTGTCAAACAATCTGCCAAAGCATTTCAGTTTTACAATCTTAACAATCTCTCATGATATATAATTCAGAAGTGATTATGCTGTGCGACATTAATATGAAAAGTAACCAAACTGTTTATTTTCTTTCTTATTCACCATTTAAGAGCATGGAAAATTAATTTGATCAATTCTGTGTAACTGATGAAATAAAACCTACAATTAATCAGAAGGTTCAATTTCATGCGATTTTCCTGGAGATGTATTGACCTTCTTTCTCAGTTGGATCCCTACTGTATATTTTCTACTAATCCTGTCAAATGGGACCTATATGCTCCAATGGCATATTTTTGTCAGATACTTTTACTTCTTGTATTAACTAAGGGCTTGTATACTACAAAACAGGACTATTTAGATTTCCTAATGCTATGATTTAAGTGAAAAAATTTCCGACGTGGTTTTTAAAAAACAATCTCCTTGATGCACATACCTAGTTTTGCCATGTGGAAGTGACAAATTTGACTGCTGGATATTTAGGAAATGGTCTGAAAGATTTTAAGGCCATACCCTCCCGTGTGTGTCCAGGAACCCCCATTGGAATCACATATACCCTCTTAGTAGTCCTAGAGTTTTCAATTCCTTATTTTACCACTTGGCAAACTTGGATTGGTCTAAAAATTTGGCATGTTAGCTGGGACCTTGGGATCTACCTGTATATAAAATATCAGTCAATCTGACCTTCCACATGGCAGATCTAGGGCCATTAAGGAGACTCTTTCTTTAATGCCTGTGTAGTCAAACAAGGCCACGTACTGATACAAGTTACAAATGGTTGCCACTCAAATACTTGCTTAACGTGGTTATAGAACTTTTTCCACCAGATTCCAAAATTTCTGAAGAAAAACATGTCGAAAGGGAATATTTACTTCACTTATATGTTTTGGAATACCAGACATCTTTGGTGCCCCAAAAGGCCAAAAATCGGTGAGGGGAATCTTACCGTCTTCTCTGGTAAGATAAATTTGAAACACTACAATGCGGATAGCCTATGGCCCCATCTACAATGTTATTATTTTCTGTTTTGCTATCGAAAGTTTATACATTTAATATTTTACATTCAATTTTAACTTCCAGTCAGATTAGAGCCTTACTGAGTTACTGACTTCAATTTTTAGGCCGTTTAGTTGGGCTTATGTGAGTAACATAAGAATAGCTTAAAACATTACTTTTCAATTAACATCTTATAGACAATCATTACTTAGGAGATATAGTTCAGTTACCTGTATAGGATTATGAGTTTTTTTTTTTTTTTTTTTTTTTGGGTGGAAATTATAAATAGTTGCCTTGGCACTTTTTGGTTTATATATATCAATTGTATTATTATTATTATTATTTTGTGAATGCAATCATTCCTTGGAGCTTTGATGTTCACACTCCAAATCAAAACTGATTGGAGTAGGCGCTTCCCACTCCCCAGTGCAAAAAAGGGGGAGAAACCAATAATTGATTTGATACTTTAGATGCCAATCAGTTTTCGTTGAGTTCCCATTTCTTGCACAAATTATCCAATCTTCTGTAGCCGCATGGGTTAGGTTGATCAAAGAACTGTCCCAATGCCGTATAAAAATGCCTAGGCAATGGATGCCTGGCCTCTTCTATGCTCCTACTCGAATAATTATTCTGCAAGTTTGGTATTTCTGATTTGGTGCTGTCCATTTTGCTGAAATCTTCAAGTTTTTTTGTATCTTGAGAATCAGAAGCTAAAGATTTTAAATGTAAGCCAGATAACAAGTAATTGATGAATGATGACCGTAAAAATTTGAAATATGCACAGTAAATGAAAAAACAGGAAATAGTGTAGTGTCTACGTACATAATCCATACAATAGATATGGCATGGTGGTTGTTGATATTAGGCAACATATAACCTGAGGACTATGATTGCATAGCATTGCATTTGGGTTTTTTTTTTTTTTTTTTTTTTTTTAGCGTGTGGCCTTGTGTGCAACGGTAAGCCTTTCCCGCAGCCAAAAAAGTGTTCTTGGCATCTGTTTGTATTACGTCTTCACCTTTCCTTATATCTTAGTCTATTCTCCTTCTTGTACTTACTCCCTGTCTTTCATTGTAGTCATCCTATCTTGCTGGCAACATCTGGCCTGATTTTCATGGCCCTTTGCTTTGTTTGAACCTGAAGAGGGGGTTGATATAACTGCAAATATAGTTCATTCAGGGCTATGATGACCAATCTTTTTCAGTATCACAGCTTCATTAATGCTAAATCGATTTGGCTTTTTCATTTGCATATTTATTTATGTTGAGTTTCCTCTATATATTGTTGGTGTGCGGAAAAAAGTAGCTGATTTGCTTTAATTCATTCCTGCGCATGCCATAACATTATGCGATGATTAGTTTAGAAGTTCAGCTTTCATATCTGTAATTTTTAGTTCTTTCATATGCTTTAGAATGTATAGTCATTCTGAAAAATTGTCTCATTCATGAAGCTCTTGGTGTCCTGTACTTCGATGTTGGTTCTATATTTGGTTTTGCCACAGGAACCTTGTCTATTGCCAGCTTATTAATTGCTTTTATGTCACCCGTTACCGATATGTATATTACCTGGTAGGAGTTTTATGCTAATATTTTGATTCATCTATTGATTTCACGCAGGCATTGTTTCTATGCTTGGAAAGTTTATACTTACAAAAGTTACCAGGTACTTTACTGAAACCATGTAGCTGATTCCCCTATACATCGGGTTGCTCGGGCATGTCTGCGGCACTTGTGTTTTCTTAAATTGTCTATCACAGTCAGAACTTAAACCTCCATTGGTTATTTGGCTTTGCTGCAGGCTTGCTATGTGAATGCTTTGCAGAAAGTAAACTAGCCATCCCAACTCACAAGCTAAAGATGTACAATTGACAAAGAAGCTATAGGAATTCAGAATGAGTTTGATCAATTGATGCTCATTGGTCCACTTATAATTGGATGAGGAGAATCATGTGGGTCTTACATCTGATTTTTAAAGCATGGCCTAGTCCTTCTCTAAGAATCTAACGACTCTGGTGGATAGGATTGCCAATGATAGTAGAGCTAGGTCTTAGTCCTCTAAATAGATTGTTGTTCATTATTTATGAGATTATTCTTCAATAAAAATTAAAATCAGGTTTTGTGTATATCTCTTATTAGATCTTCTTTCTTTTTCTTTTCTTGTTACCTTATTTATGCAGAGATTCTACAAGTTTATTGCAAACTCTCCTTGGCCAGTAAGGATGTAAATGGATAGTTGAAATCCGAATTCAAATTCGCATTCGTATTCGTTTAGGGGTATCTGTATCTGGTTGAAGGGTATCCGGAATAAAATCTGAATTATCTGAAAAATAATTATCTGATCCAATTAAATAATCAATTAATGATTTTTAGGGTTTTTGAAGTTTAAATAGGTTCTAGAGAATGAGGAGAAGAATTAAAACAACTTAGAAAGATGGATTAAGAGCAAGTTATATTCATTAGGGGGAGGAATGTCCGGATTACACAAGAGAGTAAGCGGATAGTTCAAAATCCGAATTCAATCCGCATCCATATTCGTTTTGGGGTATTAGAATTCACTCAAAAAATATTTGGATCCGAACACATCGGATTCAAATTCTATCTACATCCGATCCATTTACATCCCTCCTTGGACAGCACAGCCACAGTTTCATCCCCTCCAAAGTGGGACCCACCCAAAATGGGAATAAGATATCCTTCAAAATCCTCTAACGCATCAAAGCTATCACAATCTTTCCTTAACTCCCAACTAGAATGCAGATTTGCCCTTATTATCCTTGCCAGAATTGGAATTCAAAATAAGGAATTTGAACTCCACCAAGAACAGCTGGACCCTTAAATCAAGGGCTCTTCTTCCTCTGACAAGGTATTATGATCTTTACTCCCTCCTGTTTACCTGTCAGGCTGTCACCCTTTCATTTGTCAATTCCTCCAACCCCAATTTCTCCAAAATCTACTTGGATTTAAGAAGTAACAAATCATTCAAATATATGTCAACCGGATCTGTAGTCTCCCTCAGAATCTTCAACTCCCACTAAGGCTACTAAACGATTACCCACCTAATTCTCAGATCTACCATTTTTAAAGTAGAGGTAAACGAATATTCCCTGGCCGGAGGGATAGCCCTAAATGGATAAGGATACGAATCGAATTTGTATCTTCGACTATCCGTTTATATCCCTGACTTCTATAATCTAGACCTTTCTCCTCCCGACAAATACAATGCACTCTCAATCCATTTCTCTTTTAGCTCTCTTCCTCATCTTTTAGAAATCTCTCGAATCTTCACGAACCTCAAGATCATTAGTTATTTAACATTTATTTTTAATTGGATATCTATTTGAATCAGATAGTTATTTTCTGAATTATCCTAAGTAGTATTCAAATATGCTTTGACACGGGATGTGAATCGAATTTTATTTTTGACTATCTACTTACATCCCTATTTTAGAATGTATCAGAGTCGCTTGTACTTTCTTAAATTAGTCACCCAAATTATTGAGCCATATCTCTAAAACAATCAAATACAGTTCTGATACCATTAATGGAACTCTTGTATTCACTCAAAGACCGTGTCAAACTCAAACTCAGTCCGTTACAAAGCTAAGGATAAATACCTAAGATGGTGTTCTGTTGTAACAAAGACATCTGTAACCCTATATATTTGAGACTCTCTGTTCAAACTCTTCTCTCTTTTAATGGCAAAGCTCTCACCTATCTTTTATCTTCTTCTTGCCCTCCTGGTTGTCACCTCAGGTATGGTTCTCAAAACCTTATAATCTGATTTAATGGTGGAGCCCTAAACAAACTACCGGAAGGGTTTAGTGTTTATGCAGTTTTTGTATTGCTATTATCAGCATTCATTGAGAGAGAGAGAGAGAGAGAGAACCACTATATCTCCCTTATATAGTGGGAAAGGTTCTCTGAACCGACTGCTGAAGATATACTAGCAGTCTCTCTCTCTCTCTCTCTCTCTCTCCTACATACATCATTGTTGCACTCGCTATATCTCTTGCTCAGAGAACCGCTTCCTATTGTCAATTATTAGTATGAAACAAAATGGGTTAAAGAATGCTACCTCATAATGTATCCTACGCCCACACATATGGGGAAGTGGAGCTGGGGCATGGGCATCTTTGCACAACCTTCCACTTCTCCATGTGTGTGGACGTAGGGTACACTAGGAAGTAGCCTTCTTTTTCCCCAAATTTACATTGGCTAGATAGAATGGCCACAACATACTTGTCTTCCATACAACTTAATATATATATATATATATATAGGGAAAAGGCTGGGTATGCTGCCAGATGCTCAGATCATAGTGTTTAATTTTAATATGAAGTATGGTTGGTTGAAGGCTAAAGAAAGCTTTATTTATGTACTGTTTTTTAGTTGAGAAGATGGGGTCCGCGGATGATGCAAGGAACTGTGAATACAAACCTTTAGGGGACTGCAAAAGCGAAAGAGAATGCCAATTGCGGTGTACACCAAAGTACCCATCTAGCAAGGGGATTTGTGACACTTCATATTCCTTTGAAGTATGTTTATGCAAAATTTGCTGATGTATGTTTATGCAAAATTTGTTGATGGAGTGAATGATGCCTTTAAATGGAAGTAGTAGGGCTTATGTTATGTCCTCCTCATCTTAATACTCTAATAGATTAATAAGAGGACTATGATCATTTAATTTAATTGCTTCTTGTGCCAGTCATTGAGAAAGGATAAGTGATGATGAGCTAACTTTTTTATTTTGAGGAAATTTATACCCTCTTCCCTAGACTTTGTTCGAATGACAATTTAATATCCATTGTTTAAGCAATTAGGCCCAATCCTTGATTCTTTTTTCAATCGTGACAAAGACGGAACTTTATTGCTCATCAATATGACAAAAATTATAACCCTTAATACATGTAAGAAAAAAATTAAAGTTCCCCACGTGCTAAAGTAAGTAAATTTCACTTCAAAGTTCAAGCTACTCAATATTATATGTACTATGTTTGTCTAGCTTCTTATGGGATAGGTCTAAGCTAACGATGTTTAACATTAAGGATTGCCAATGCTACGATAGTGTAATTTCTTAAGGAAAAAAGTTGGGGCAGACAGTTGGCATGCCGCAAGCTAGTGCCCATTGTGTTTATCTCTTTCTGCTCCCTTTGAAATGATTCCCCTAATCCTCTTCTATGATGGGCTTGTCCAACATCCTATTGGTGCCACCCGCTAGCTTACACACATGGGCACTTTACCTATCCCTCTCTCGTTTATTTAATATTCTCTTAAACTTTGGAACCTTTGACTGATAAAGATTGCTAAGAGAGAAAGCAAGATTAGTAAAATGTTATGGAACTAACATAATTAATTACTGGGGGAGTTGTTACTTAAACCACTTGAATAAACACATCCCAAAGAGAAAGTCCTGTAAAATAGAGGTTGCTGAGGAAGGGGAAGCAAGGAAAATGCTAATATCCCATGGCAATGTTCGGAATTTTGAGTGAAATTTGTAAAAATATTAAAATTAAGCCTTTATCTGCTTGGAGGGATGAATTTTCAATTTCTAAGGCTTCGTTTTTCTCCGGCAAGCTGCTAGGGAAGCATTTATTCCCAAGCGATAGGGCTTGGAGTTCAGATTGATGCCTTAGTCCACTCCGAGATATAAATCTACCAATAATGGAAAAAGATATGCTCTGGAACCCCAACCACTTTCAATGTGAGATTAGGAAAATTTAAGGAATTGTTACATAAACCACTTGAGCAAACACCTCTCCAAAGAGAAGGCTTGTACCATGGAGGTTCTCAAGGGAAAAGCAATTCCCTTGAGAATTGCAAACACCTCTCCAAATTTTGAGTGAAATTTGTAAAAATATTAAAATATTTCACCTTCAATGTGAGATTAGGAAAATTTAAGGAATTGTTACATAAGCCACTTGAGCAAACACCTCTCCAAAGAGAAGGCTTGTACCATGGAGGTTCTCAGGAGAAAAGCAAAGAAAATTCTAGTATGCCAAGGTAATGTTTGAAATTTGGAGTTCAATCTCTAAAAAAGTAGAGAAATATTAGGTTTGCAAACCTTGGGCGATGGAGTGGTGAACTTCCCCACATGGTGATGGAAAATTTTGTTCTTTCTCTTTCGATTTGTAAAGATTGATGAGAGAGAAGATGATATTAGGATAACATATAAAGGAGACTAAATTATGTCTTCACCTCTTCATTTTCACTTAATCTATTCTCCTTAATTTACTTACTCACTCTCTGTCTTTCATTGTAGTCATCCTATCTTGCTACCAACATCTGACCTAATTTTCATGGCTCTTTACTTTGTTTGAACCTGAAGAAGGGTTGATATAACTGCAAATTTAGCTCATTTAGGGCTATGATGACCTCTCATGAGATTGTTGATAATTATTTGTGAGATTATACTTCAATAAAAATAAAAATCAGGTTTTGTTTATGTCTTTTAGATTTTCTTTCTTTTCCTTTTTAGTTTATTTATGCAGAAATTCTACAAGTTTATTCCAAACCTTTTCTAGACAGCAGAGCCTAACCTCATCTCCCTCCAAAGTGGGACCCACCCAAATCCTCTAATGCATCAAAGCAATCACCATCTTTCCTAACAAGTCCTAATTGGGATGCAACTTCTTATTTGAATTCCACCAGGAACAGCTGGACCCTTAAAATCAAGGGTTGTTCTTCCTTTGACAGCATCTTATGATCTTTATCCCCCTCCTGTTTCTCTGTCACTCCTTCATCTCTCAACTCTTTCAACCCTGATTCCTCCAAAATTTCCTTAGA
The DNA here is from genome assembly GCF_013358625.1 of Macadamia integrifolia. Lineage (NCBI taxonomy): Eukaryota > Viridiplantae > Streptophyta > Magnoliopsida > Proteales > Proteaceae > Macadamia > Macadamia integrifolia. The sequence continues at coordinate 18,724 of NW_024868301.1, read as the reverse complement.
ATTAAGAAGTAAAAACCATTCAAATATGATCTGTCAACCTGATCTGTAATCTCCCTCAAAATCTTCCTCAAGTCCCATTAAGACAGCAAAGGATTACCCAGATCAGATGTGATAGGAACTAGATATTCCTTGACTGGATACAGATAGCACTAAATGAATAAGTTTGCGATTTGAATTCAAATTTACAACTATCCTTTGACATCCTTGACTTGTGTAATCTAGATCTTTCCCCTTCGAGCAGATACAGTTTGCTCTCTCAATCCATATCTCTCAAGAACCTCAAGATCAGTAGGTACTTCATTTTTATTATTAGTTAGATAGTTAGATATCTATCTGAATCGGATAATTATTTTCCAAATTATTCTATTTAGGATATGGATGCCAATCAAATTTAGATTTTCGATTATCCATTTACATCCCTATTTTAGAGTGTATGTCCCTTGTATTTTCCTAAGTTAGTCACCCAATTTATCGAGTCCATAGTACTTTGCTAAGTTAGTCACCAATTTATTTAGCCACATCTCTAATACAATCAAATACATTTCAGATACCATTAATGGGTTGAAATTCCTTTGAGAAGCCAATGAATCCTCGAGTGAATCTTTACCTACCATTAATGACAACAAAAAAAGTTAAAATAAATTCTCCTCAGCCTTTGTACAATACATGCTTTGTGATAAATTATTTTTTATAGAACTCATGGTGAAAGTTTTACTTGGTTTTATGATGGCGAAGCTCTCTCCTATTTTTTTTCTTTTTTTTGCCCTTCTCGTTGTCACCTCAGGTATGATTCTCAAACCTTATAATTTGAAGTGACGGTGGAATAAAGCTGCGTACATAATGATCCTTCCAGAACCAACAATGGTGGGAAACCTCATACACTGGGTACGCCCATTTGATGGCAAAGCTTTAACCTTTATTTATTTTGGATTACTTGACTACATAGCCACAGATTTTAGCCGGAGTATGCCAACCATTATCTACCCAGGGGATTTGTCATTCATTTTATGTATTTCATAATATATGTTCATGTAAAATTTGTTGATGGAACGATGCCTTTAAATGGAAATAGGGTTTATGTCCTCATCTTAATACTCTAATAGATTAATAAGAGGACTAATTTAATTGCTTCTTGTACCTTCATTGAGAAAGGATATGTGTGATGATGTGATGATTTTGAACTTTTCTTTGCCTTTTTTTTTTACTTCTTTTTGATCAATGTAACTAAGATGGAACTTTACTGCCCATCAAAGTGCCAAAATTAAAATAGATTGAGTGTCCCTGAGGCCACGATGAATGGGAATGGCACACAATTAAGGCCACTCATGTAAGATCATCAACCTTACTTCTACGGTAGTTTAATGCATTGATTGTGGATCCAACTATTGAAACATGGGTTTGCTGTTTTCAAGTCATGAAACCTACTATAGTGAGCAGATTTAGATCCTCTCCATCCTGTGGCTGGAGAGTGACCAGCCAAGCGCAAAATAGGAGAGAGAAAGTGAAACCTCCTGTTTCTCTATCATGTTTTCTCTTTATTGTTTCAGTACTTTCTCTCTCCTGTATTGTGTCTTGCTGATCCTTCTTTGGCCACCCCCTAATAGGAGAGGATCTAAATCCCAAATTGATAGAGTGCTAGTATTTTTATTAAGGGGAAATGTTGGACACTGCCTGTATACTGTAAGCTAGTGCCCATTGTGTCTATCTCTTTCTTCCCCCCTTTAAAATGTTCCCTTGACCCTCTTGTATGATGTCCCATCTTGTGCCCCCATTGGTGCCACCTGTTAATTTGCCACACATGGTCGATGTGCCTATCTCTCTCCCATTTGTTCAATATTTTTATAAACTTTGGTACTTTTATCATGTAAAGATTGCTAGGAGGGAAAGCAAGATTAATAAAATGTTAGGAAGCAAATAGAATTACTAAGGGAGTTGTCACCTAAACACTTGAATAAAGACATCACAAAGAAAAGGGCCTGTAAAATAGAGGTTGCTGAGGAAGGGGAAGCAAGGAAAATGCTAGTGTCCCATGGCAATACTTGAAATTTTGAGTGAAATAATTTGTAAAAATTATTAAAATAGTTCTCCTTCAACATGAGATTAAGAAAATGTAATGGGACTTTTAAAAAAAAAAATTCTAAGGAATTGTTACATAAATCGCTTGACTGAAAGAGCTTGTACATGGAGGTTTTTAGGGGGGGAAAGGAAATAAAATGCTAGTATGCCAAGATAATGTGAAGTCATAATTGGATGAGGAGAATCATGTGGGTCTTACATCCAATTCATTTAAATCTACTGTACCATGAGAATTGCTTCCACTTTGTTTTGCTCCATAATGGTCTATACAAGAAAAAATAATACTAAACTTACCCACTTCCACATATCATGCCTTGATTGGATTCTCATATTGTTGCAAAGCTCACAAACCTGGGCAACTCTTTGGTGCAGAGCTCATAAACCCAGACAGCAGGTGACGCAATAGGGAGTTAAATGGTACCAACCCTGTATACAGAAAGTGACAAAAAATTATTATGATTTATAGTGATCACAGAAATGGTTTCACTATGAATCTGCCTAGTTCGGACCAAAAGTCCAAGGAATTTTTCAGCAATGTTCTTGTTAGTGAGGCAATAGGATAGAATACAGAAGAATACAGTGACAAAGATATGGGTGATCATGGTATAAAATTAAGGCTGGTGACACAATCACGCGTTAATGTCTGAAATACAAAATTGATCTAAAACAGCATCCTCCTAAATGCGATATTTTACAAAGAAATTACTCAACCAAATCATCATAGAAATCGGTATTTCAGAGCCTAGAATAATGCATATAATAATCTAAGGAGATATAAACAACTCTTCATGGATTCAAACCACTATCTACTAGGTATAACCCTAGTTGCTATTCCGTTTTGAGCTAAAGACTCACCTATCTCCATAAACCATGTTACTTTTAATTCAAATATAAAAAATTAACGGAAAAAAAAACCGCGTAATAATAACAGATATAAGGAACAACTCCAAGCAGAGATACTGGACAAAGCAAATAACGTAAAAGTTGTTCACTAAGTAAAAATTGGAGGAAAAATAGAGTTCCAACTCATTAAACTAGATAGTGTTAACCCACACACGTTAACTGATATTCTTTATTCAGTTTGAAGCAAATAAATCCAATCACATTTTGCTTAATTAAGGATTAGAAAGAGAACAACAAGGATTGGGAATAATCAATAGGTTCCTACACAATCCCCACAATGCAATTAACAAAATCGTTAAATACACACATCTAAATGAAATGAAAAAAAAAAAAAAAAAGTTTCTAGACATCTTACTGTTATTGGTTGAGTCTAAGAAATGTTGCGGTTATTCATCACTTGAGATCCACCAAGCAGATTCCAGTGGCTTAAATGGGATGATGCACCTGGTTGAATTAGATGAGAAGTTTGGGAAGTATTTGCTTTAACCTTTTTTCTTTTTATTTCCTTGCTTTTCTATCCAACTCTTATAGTGCTTTCCACCTTTGCAAGGAGATTTCTTCTTTATCCTTTTACTTTGTTCACATCAGGACACTTGAGACACCTATAGGAGGGGTTTCTACTGCAAGATTTTGAAGTTATACACACAAATCATTAGCAACTCTGTCAACCAATGCATATCCCTCAGGCGAATTTGATGCGTCTGAAGCTATCCTCACTAGTTTAGGATAAAGAAGCCTAACGTTGTGTACAATCCGAGTTAACATATTCAACTTGGGTTCCGTCACCACCTTCCACTATCATGTTCTTTGCTCCCCTTGTCCATCTCCTTAACACGTAATTTACAGGAATGAATTTGATATCACGCACATCAAATATTTTCAAAGCATGACAACATAGAATGCCAAATATCTCAAATATTCTATAACTACAAGAAATAGTAGTGCCAACTGGGCTGCACTTGACATTAAAATCTCCTTCTCTGTCAACTGGGCTGCACTTGACATTAAAATCTAACCATGAAGAGTTTTAATTGGATAATCAGTACATAATTTCATCCATGCACTTTGAAAGTCTATTACTTCATCGTATTGTCACATACAAGATTTAAAATCTTTCAAAAAATATGAACCAACCTTCATCAAATTCTTAAATGCTTGATGTCATTTTGCATTATGTGCCAAGTACACAAACCAGGCCATGTATCAGGAAACATCTTAAATATAGCCTTTACCATTGCAACATCTTGATTAGTAAAAATGGTCAATGACTTCTTTTACTCATGGACTTCCAGGAAAGCTTCAAACAACCATTTTAAAAGATTATGAAGTCTCATCATATAACAAGACAGCCCAAAAAATGCATATACCTCTATGGCAATTAAATCTAGCAAATACATCGAATGACCTATATTCTTTGTTGGTGCGAAAAGTCGTATCAAAGCTAACTACATCGCCAAAATGAGCGTATTCTATTAACATCTTCAAATTGCCCAGAATATATTTGTTATCTGGTCCTCACTATCCAACTACAATATGTACGTAAAAGAAGGTTCCTCCTTATTTGTTTTTCAAAGTATATCAGCAAACTATTAGCATCACCATAGGATAAGCCACATTGATGTTTCATTCGGAGATAATTCTTTGATCTTGTTTGATCTTGTTTGGTGTACCCAAGATTTTATTTTCCACCTATATATCTACTCATGTACTCGAATACATGATTAGTTTTTATTCCAAAATCATCAGCCAAATCAATCTCTACAGCATGTGCAGTTGAGTCTTTCCATTGTGACCGTATCATATGCAAGGTAGCTGGTAAATGAAGGGGATGATTATGCTCGTTAACAAATATATTACACTGATACTGTCCATTATCAACAAGCACAATTCCGATTCGTGCATTACAATTAGTTATTGTCTCTGCTTTGGGTATCTTTATATCAATATCTCGTTTGTCTTTTTTTTTCAAATCTTCTTACTACATACGAATTTCCTCAAAGTTAGTATTGATTTATCAGTTCTGATCCAATGTGCATAGTCTCTCCTCACACTGAAACCCATTCTTCTCCCATAAGAATTATAGAATTTATAAGCCTCAATCTTTGAATTAAAAATCATGCCGACTTGAGGTTCAATCTCATCTAAACTTGTGTCTTGATCTCCCATTGTATTACCTAAAATTTTGGTACTGCTCAAAGAATAATCCCCATAAAATGAGTAACAACATATCAACATTAAAAAAGAAGCAACAACAACATATATAGCATTATATTTTATGGATCATATAAGCAAAACCCACCAAACATATAGGGAGTTGTAATCTAAATGTATAGCAGCACCCAAGAATAAAGTCTGAAAGCTTTCAAAATTGGGGGGGGGGGGACACTTGATTTCTAAATACGAAATTTCATGGAGAAAAAACTACTTGATGTCATTCATAATGGATTTACTCCCCTCAAACTATTTGAAACATTTTCTAAAAAAGGGTCTACACAATTTACAATCATTAAGGTTTGTACATATTGAACTCAATATTAGTATCAACTAAAACAAAACAGGGAATCCGTTAACCTGATTCCGTATCAGAAGCCTAATCAAAGATAATTTGGAATATATAACAAAGGGGCTGGTGACTATTTTATTCAACTTTATCTACTAACATTCATTTGTTATCAATGCTGGGCCTGTAATTCAGGTGATCTTGATGACCTTTATAGATCATCCAACAATTCTATATTACATTCTTGATGTCAATTCCAATGTTCTCTTAATTTCTGTAAAGAGATGCATATTGTTATACTTGTATTAACATTATAGCATTTTTTTTTCTATCATTAATTAAATATTTCTTGGTTTCAACAGAAGAAGAAGATACCAATGTGTATTTCTTGACATTTCTACCTTTTGATATATATAAGCCCTGAAACTACCCCACAATTGGTTTCCTATATTCACCACAACAGCAACAAAGATGCTACTGAATCAAATGGCAGACAAAAGCGCCTTACATGGTGGGGATATTAATTTGGGGTTGAGCCCTTTTAGGAATCCTCAAAAGTCAAGTTTCATATGGGTTTTTTACATTGAAGTCAACATACACTCTCAAGCATCCATTGATTAAAAAAAAATCCAAAACAAAAAGTAGGTGAAGTCTTGAATGTCTGCTACCCACAAAAAACCCCCCTATTTCCTTCTGTTTCTTATTTGTGTTCCTCCTATTGTTGATTTTAGAAGTTCTAGACAGCTATATTAAATTGATGGACTTAAGCAATATTATATTAAGCAAAAAGAGAAGTGTCCCCAAGTTTATAAAAAAAGGTCAACAGACCCTCACTCTATCCAACAGTTAAAGAACAAAACCCTCCTTCAAATATTACTTTCCTAAGTTAGTCACCCCATTTATTGAGGCATGTGCTAATACCATTAATGGAACTCTTGTATTCACTCAAAGACCGGGTCAAACTCAAAACTCTTGTATTCCCTCTCACAGTCCGTTACACAGCTAAGGATAAACTACCAAGTTGGTATTCTGTTGTAACAAAGACATATGTAACTCTATATATTTGAGACTCGGTTGAGAGTAAACAGTAGTGGAAATACATTCAAACTCTTATCTCTTTTAATGGCAAAGCTCTCCGCCATATTTTATCTTCTTCTTGCCCTCCTGGTTGTCACCTCAGGTATGACTATCAAACCTTAAAATCTGATTTGATAGTGGAGTAAAGCTGCGATTTGATAGTGGAGTAAAGCTGCGATTTGATAGTGGAGTAAAGCTACGTATATTATGATCCTCACAGACCCTGCAGTGGTGAAAAACCTCATGCATTGAGAATATTCTCATTTGATGGCAAAGCCTTAACCTTTATTTATTTTGGGATTGTTTGACTATTTCATCATGGCCATAGTTTTTAGCTGGAGTTGTCCAACCATTTAGATCTAATAATTGGAACAATCCATTAGTTTAGGGATCTTTATTTGATGGGACAGATACATATGATTCAAACTACTCCAGATCCATCATATATGTTAAACAACTGATGGTTTTCATTGAAGATATTATTATTTGTGTATTCTCACCACCAAAAAGATTCAATTAATGAAAGGTAAGGATGCGTGCATTAGCTCTTCCCAGACCACGTAGTAGAGGGAGCCTCATGCGGTGGGTTATTCTATTTTAATGAAAGGTGAGGGTTTCCTAATCTTCGTGGACCATGGCATTAAGGACTATTTGCCAAATTGGGAAAGAGTGTGTGTGTGTGTGTGTGAGAGAGAGAGAGAGAGAGAGAGAGAGAGAGAGAGAGCAACTAAATGGCCAAGGGTTGAGGTCAACTCCTACCTTCTCCTTCTCTGAGCCGACCACAGAAGATACATTAACAGTCACTCTCATATATATCGTTGGTGCACTCCCTTTGTCGTTTACTTAGAGAACCTCTTCCTATTCTCAATTAATATTAGCATTAAACAAATGGGAGGAGAAACGTTGTTCCTCTAGCATTCCCCACGACCAAACACAACCTTTGTTTTTAAGGGGCATGGGCATCTAATGAAAACTTTTTTGTGTTATTTTTAGTTGAGAATATGGTGTCCGCGGGCAATACGTGCTTCAGAGTTATAGGGAAGTGCCAAAGCAACGAAGAATGCCAATCGAAGTGCACAGCCAAATTGCCATCTAGCCAGGGGATTTGCCGTTCAGTTTATGTACTTGATAATATATGTTCATGCAAAATTTGTTGATGGAATGATGCCTTTAAAGGGTTTATATCCTTATCTTAATACTCTAATATAATAATAAAAGGACTATATTAATTTAATTGCTTCTTCTTGTACCTTCATTGAGGAAGGATATATGATGATGGGATGATTCTGATCTTTTCTCTTACCTTCTTTTCCTTTCTTTTATTCTTTTTGATCAATCATAACTAAGATGGAACTTTATTACTCATCAAAGTGCTAAAATTAAAAAAACAGAACGAGTTTCCCTAAGACCACGATGAAGGGGAATCACACGCAATCAAGGCCACTACAATAGTTTAATGCAATGATCGTAGATCCAACTATTGAAACTTGGGTATTGTTGTTTTTCAGTCATGAAACCCACTATAGTGAGCGGATTTAGATCCTCTCTGGCCGGGGGTGGCTATAGAGGGACCAGCCAAGCACAAAATAGGAGAGAGAAAGTGAAACCCCCTATTTCTCTCTCATGTTTTTTCTTTCTTGTTTCACTTTCTCTCTCCTGTATTGTGTCTTGCTGGTCCATCTCGAACCACCCCCAACAATAGATGATTTGAATCCCAAATTGATGGAGGGCCAGTATTTTTGTTTAGGGGAAACATTGGACACACTACCGCCATATTGTAAGCTAGCGCCCATTGTGTCTATCTCTTTCTTGCCCCCTTTTAAATGACTCCCCTGCCCCTCATGTATGATGCCCCATCTTGTGCCCCCATTAGTGCCACCTGCTAGCTTACCATACATGGTCAATGTGCCTATCCCTCACCCATTTGTTTAATATTTTTATAAAACTTTGGAACCTTTGACACATTAAGATTGCTAAGAGAGTAAGGAAGATAAATAAAATATTAGGGAAGCAAATAGATTACCGAGGGAGTTGTTAAATTAACCACTTGAATAAACGCATCACAAAGAAAGGAGCCTGTAAAATAGAGGTTGCTGAGGAAGGGGAAGCAAGGAAAATGCTACTATCCCATGGCAATATTTGAAATTTTGATTGAAATTTGTAAAAAATATTAGAATATTTCTCCTTCAATGCGAGATTAAGAAAATGTAATGGGACTTTAAAAAAAAATTCTAAGGAATTGTTACATAAATCGCTTAGCTAAACAACTCCCTAGAGAAAAGGGCTTCTTGATGGAGGTTCCCAGGGGAAAAAGCAAAGAAAATGCTAGTATGTCGAGGTAATGTTTAAAATTTGGAGTGAAATTTGTAAAAATATTGTGAAATGTTGGGTTTGTGACCCCTAGGAATAGGATGGAGTAGTGAACTTAAACTGTCCTTTCTTTTTTGACTTGTAACGATGGCAAGAGAGAAGCTGATATTAAGAAAACCTAGGGAGGCTAAATCGTATCCTAGAGGTTGCTTGGGAAACAAGGAGAATGTTTGTATGCCAAGATGTCATTATAAATTAATGAAATAAAAGCTATCGTATTATCCAGGAATAAGGTGCGCTAGCATCTAATGATCATTGGATTTATCAGATCGATTTAAACCGTTTAATCTTTAATTATTGTTTTCAACCAAAAATAGAGAAATACTAGGGGTTATACATATACCTCCCTTTATACCTCTTGTTATGTCACTTTAACTGTTCAATAACAATGCTTTTTATGGCAACAATTTTTTATGTTGCAGAGTCTTATAGTTTGCCATTCTATCATTGCAGAACTTAATGAAAGGTTTGTTGTAACCCGGCAGTCACTGAGAGAAGATGAATGATTGAGTCAATTTTGGTCCCCAAAAACTTGTTCGATATCTGATAAAGCAAACCCTGATGTACATGTCCTTGTTTGCACACAATCATATGCACACTTAGCCTCTCATAGGCACTTTCATGTGTGCACACATATTCTGCATTCCACGCACCCCAATATCTATAATGTAAACAACAAGCACACGCACAACACAAGGTTTTTATGAGATTTAGTAATTTGTCTACATCCCCGAATTAGTGCATGTAAAGGCTTCGAACCTACTCAATACACTACTTTTAACTGCACTCATAGTAGGTCGTACCCACCTAATTTTCTCAAGCAACAGCTGAGATGGCACTCCCAGTGCTTAGCACCCACTAAACACACAATACAAGAATACAATTAATTTGCTTAGATAATGCCCTACAGTCAAGACTTGCTTAGCATGTATATCTACAACTAGCTAACATACATGCAATTCATCCACAACTAACCTAGCATACATGCAATTCATCCACAACTAACTTAGTATGCATACATTTCATCATACGTACATGTAATGTAAATCTAGAATTAGAAAATCACACAATCGGTTGCTTGGGATGACAAAGTACCTCCAATGATAAATTAGGTGCACACCCCAACCATGGGCTTGAAATTCTCAACCCTAGCTCACTTTATGGGATGAAATCTCAGCCTAACCCTTAATCGGGCTTGGGACATGCTATGACGGGTTAGGGCTGACCGGGTTTTTCTGACACCCGTAGGTTGAATGGTGGTTGGTCTTAAACCCTTAAACCTCATCATCTTTGTTTATTCTTTTTATCAATTCATCTCTTTCTGCCGCAGTGAGTGGGCTGGGATGGTGGTTGGTCTTGAACCTTCTCCCGGCAGTACGACCGGTAGTATCGTCTGCAACATGTGCTTTTCCGATTTAAAAGGAACCTCCTTACGGAAAAATCCGGCACGCAAGTAGAAAACTACATTTTTTTCCGGCACACGTAGGGGAATCATCAGCAAAATCTGCACACGATAGCGATTTCTGCTCGATGTGGATTATGAATAGACGAAGCCCTAATCCATTTTCTCCTTCCTTCAGCAACTTCTGATTTCTTGCCGGAGTTTAGATTTCTCTAGATGGCGTCATAATTGGATGAGGAGAATCATGTGGGTCTTACATCTGATTTGTAGAGCATGGTCTAGTCCATCTCTAAGAATCTAACAACTCTGGTGGATAAGATTGCCAATGATGGTAGAGCTAGGTCTTAGTCCTCTAATGAGATTGTAGTTCATTATTTATGAGAGTATTCTTCAATAAAAATTAAAATCAGGTTTTGTGTATATCTTTTAAGAATTTTTTTTTTTGGTTCATTTATGCATAGATTAATTCTACAAGTCGATTCCAAACCTTCCCTGGATAGCATGGCCATACCCGCCACAGCTTATCACCTTCCAATTGGGACCCACCCAAAATAGGAAGAAGATATCCCTGGAAATCCTAGAGGCTGTGATTTGTAGCGAAGAGAAGAAAATAGTACAATGTTTAAGAAATTATCATTATATTTGATATGTCTTAAACCAAAAGAAGATCCTTGTACTGTTAAAAAAATATTTTGCCTTAAACATGAAAAAATAAAGAACTTTTCTTTCCTTTTCTTCTATTGGTAGCCAAATAGACATAGTTTCCATGTCACCTCTTCATCTCTCGATTCTTTTAAGGCTCCGTTTGGTATCATTTTTGTTCCAGAAACGACGTTTCGTATCAAAAACGAAAATTTCAGTTTTTGTGTCAAAATACCTTTTTTAAACAAAAAAATGGTGTTTCAAAATTTCAGGTTTTTATCGGAAATGATACTTCCTTTTTTTGGAAAATGGAATGAAATTGGGAAGACAGAACTCTAAAAGGGAGTTCTGTCAAATCTTGTTTTTTTAGTTTTTTTTTTTTTTTTTTTTTTTTTCACTTTTTGTTCCAAAAAAACAAAAACAGATCATAAGTGCACAAAATATTTTATTCTGTTTTTTCGTTCCACTAGAATGAAAAAACTCTAAAAACATTTTTTTAGAACGATACCAAATGGAGCCTAACCTTGATTTCTCCAAAATCTCCTTAGATTTAAGAAGTAACAAACCATTCAAATATCTGTCAACCGGATCTGTAGTCTAGTCAAGTTAAATGAATCGTGCACAAATTGGATGCGATCGGATCTGGATATTTGAATTTTCGACTCTCTCACCAAGAGATACGATTCACTCTCAATCCATGTCTCTCTTAGCTCTCTTCCTCATTCTCTAGAATCTCTCTCTAAGTAGTATTCAAATACTACTTACCTAATTTAGCCACCCTATTCATTGAGCCATGTGACTCTTATATTCAGTCAAAGACCGGGTAAAACTCAAAAGTCTTGTATTCCCGCTCACAGTCCGTTACACAGCCAAGGATAAACAACCTAAGTTGGTATTCTGTTGTAATAAAGACAAATGTAACTCTATAGATATTTGAGACTCGGTTGAGAGTAAACAGTTGGGGAAATACATTCAAACTCTTTATCTCTTGTAATGGCAAAGCTCTCTCCCATCTTTTTTCTTCTTCTTGCCTTCCTGGTTGTCACCTCAGGTATGATTCTCAAATCTCATAATCTAATTTGATGGTAGAGTAAGGCTGTGTACATTACGATTCTCCCAGACCCCGCAATGGTGGAAAACTCATGCACTGAGTATGCCATTTGATGGCAAAGCCTCTAAACTTTATTTATTTTGGATTGTATGACTATTCCATCAGGGCCACAGTTTTTAGCTAGAGTTGTCCAACCATTTAGATCGAATAATTGGAGCAATCCAATTGTTCGAGGATCTTTATTTGATGGGAGTAATATGTATGATTCAAACCACTCCAGATCCATCATATATGTTAAACAAGTGATGGTTTTCATTGAAGATATTGTTATTTGTGTATTCTACCACAAAAATATTCAAATAATGAAAGGTGATGCTGCATACATTTGCCTTTCCTAGACCCTATAGTAGTAGGAGCCTCATGAATGTGTGTGAGAGAGAGAGAGACCAACTCAATGGCCCAAGGGTTGAGGTTAACTCCTACCTTCACCTTGTGGCCAACATAATGGTTGTTGGATCTCTGAGCCAACCACAGAAGATACATTAACAGTCTCTCATATATATCATTGGTGCACTCCCTATGTCGTTTGCTTAGAGAACCTCTTGCTATTGTCAATATTATTAGTATTAAACAAAAATGGGAGGAGGAACGTTGTCTGTCTAGCATTCCTCACATTCAAACACAATCCTTATTTTCAAGGGGCATGTGCATCAACCCAAGGGGTAGCACAGTTGGTGAACAACGAACTTGGTACGAGCCGTAAAACTTGGCATTGGTTCTCATTCAACCTCGGCATAGGCCCACGGGACTAGTCAGGCCGAAGGCCTGGATACCCGTCGTTAGCACAAAAAAAAAGGGGGGGGGGCATGGGCATCTAATTAAAACTTTTATGTACTACTTTTAGTTAAGAAGATGGTGTCCGCAGACGATACAAAGAACTGCCGCAGAGATATAGGAAAGTGCCAAAGCAATGAAGATTGCCAGTTGAAGTGCACAGCGAAATTCCCATCTAGCCAAGGGATTTGTCGTTCATTTTATGTAATTCATGATGTATGTTCATGCAAAATTTGTTGATGGAACGATGCCCTTAAATGGAATTATATAAGGTTTACGTCCTCATCTTAATACTCTAATAGATTAATAAAAGGGCTATATTAATTTAATTGTTTCTTGTACCCTCATTGAGAAAGGATGCGTGGCAGTGGGATGATTTTGATATTTTCTTTGCTTCATATTCTTTTCTTTTCTTCTTTTCCTTCTTTTTTAATCGCAACTATGATGGAACTTTATTACCATAGTGCCAAAATTAAAAGAGATCGAGTTTCCCTAAGGCCACGTATGGGAATCACACACAATCAGGGCCACTCTTTGTAAGATCATCAACCTAACTTCTATAGTAGTTTAATGCATTGATCTTGGATCCAACTATTGAAGCATGGGTTTTTCTATTCTTATGTCATGAGGGCCACGCGTGGGGAGGGGGGGGGGCGGGGCTGCAGGAGGACCAGCCAAGCACAAAATAGGAGAGAGAAAGTGAAACCTCATGTTTCTCTCTCATATTTTCTCTTTCTTGTTTCACTTTTTCTCTCCTATATTGTGTCTTGCTGGTCCTTCTCCAGCCAACTACCAACAGAAGAAGATCTGAATCCCAAATTGATGGAGGGCTAGGTTTTTTTGTTTAGGGGAAACATTGAACACATTGCCGATATAATGTAAGCTAGCACCTATTATGTCTATCTCTTTCTTCCCTCCCTTTGAAATGACTCCCCTGCCCCTCATGTATGATGCTCTATCTTATGCCCCCATTAGTGCCACCTGCTAGCTTACCACGCATGGTTGATGTGTGCCTCTCCTCTCCTGTATGTTTAGGCTGTGTTTGGTAGTCATTCAGTTCTAGAAACGAAGTTTTGTATCAAAAACAAAATTTTCAGTTTCTGTGCCAAAATGCAATTTAAAAAAAAAAAGTGTTTGGTGAACTTGTTTCAAAAACGATTACTCTAGTTCACTTTTTCTATATATGAAATGAAACTGAAATGACGGAACAAGGTTTCATCATTCCATTGTTTTGCATTTCTAGCGTTGTTGTTGTTGTTGTTGCTTTTTTTTTTTTTTAATCAATCCATATTAATTATGTTTCCACCAAACGCTTTATCTTTTTTTTTTTTTGGTGTTTAGAACGATTTCTAGCATTGTTGTTTTTTTTTTTTTTTTTTCCATAGAGCGGATAAAAACGTTTTTCTGGATGACTACCAAACGCAACCTTAATATTTTTATAAACTTTGGAACCTTTTTGACGTGTAAAAATTGCTAAGAGAGAAAGCAAGATTAATAAAAAGTTAGGGAACCAAATAGAATTACTAAGGGAGTTGTTACCTAAACTACTTGAATAAACACATCACAAATAGAAGGGCCTGTAAAATAGAGGTTGCTGAGGAAGGGTAAGCAAAGGAAAATGCTAGAGTCTCATGGGAATATTTGAAATATTGAGTGAAATTTGTAAAAAATATTTAAATATTTCTCCCTCAACGCAAGATTAAGAAAATGTAATGAGACTTTAAAAAAAGTTTCTAAGGAGTTGTTACATAAATCGCTTGGCCAAACACCTCCCCAAATAGAAGGGCTTGTACATGGATGTTCCCAAGGAAAAAGCAAAGAAAATGCTAGTATGTCAATTTAATGTTTAAAATTCAGAGTGAAATCTGTAACAATAGTCAAACATCGGGTTTGTGACCTCTAAGAATGGTTATCGGTACCAATCCAAGATTGGCTGTACAGTCCGATCGGTCAATATTACCTCTATTTTCCATTTTTTTTTTTTTTAGATTTTAATCCTGATACCGATATGATATCAGATTTTGGATCAGTATGGTATCGGGATCAATCTCACTCGATACCATTATGATACAAATGATACGGCCGATCCAATACCAATACCAAAAACCATGCTCCATATACATCATTGACACACACCCTATATTTCTTGCTCTGAGAACCACTTCCTATTGTCAATTATTAATATTAGAAAAATAGGTTAAAGAGCATGACCTCCATTGTACCCTATGCCCACACACGTAATGAAGTGGAATCGGGGCATGGGTGTCTTTTCATAGGCTAGTTCTACTTCCTCATATGTAGGGGTGTCAACGGTCCGGGTTGGTGCGGTTTCGGTCCAGTTCCACCGGTTTCGGTGTGAGTTTGGAAGTGACCGAAACCGACCCATTAAGGATTTATCGGTTTCGGTCCGGTGTCGGATTCGGTGCGGTTTGGGTTTGGGTTGGTACCGGTTTGGATTTATTAGGTTCATTTCGGTTTGGATCGGTTTTTTAAACCGGTATGGAGCCATTAGGAAACAACCAAATGATGAATTGTTGAACTTCGGTTTCTTAAATCGATTTGTAACCGGGTTGGTTTTGGTTTTTGGTCTAGTTTGGATTCGATTTTCCATACAAATGTATACAAAACTATTCAAATTTTGATTTTTTTAATGAATTTTGGAGTGTTTCGATTTCTTACCGGTTTGGTTTCGGTTTCGGTCTGGGTTTTGAGCCGGTTTCGGTTTGGTTTCGGGTTCATCCGGTTTTCGGTGCGGTTCGGTTTGGTTTTGGGGTTACAATACTCGAAACCGAACCGAACCAATAAGGCTTTGGTTTGGTTCGGTCCGGGTTATTATCGGTTCGGTCCAGCCGGTTTTACCGGTTCGGTTTAGGAATTGACACCCCTACTCATATGTGTGGTAGTTGTAGGGTACACTACTTTTTCCCCAAATTTACATTGGCTATTATGGAATGGCCACAACGTACTAGTCTTCCATACAACTCAATTTTGTAAATGTTAAATATATGTTTCATAAATATAGGGAAAAGGCTTGGTATGTAACTGGTATACCCATATTTGTGTATATCTCTCTCCCTCTCATTGAAAAAGTCCCCTATGTCCTTCCCATCTTAGCCCCCTCATTGGATGAGCCGCTTGGTCCAAAAAATCAGGTGGCATTGCTAACCTCCTCTCATACATATATACATATGTGTGTGTGTGTGTGTGTGTAAAAATACACGTACAAATGCATGTGTGACCAAGCATTTTAAATGATGATCAAAGAGGGTCACATGTAAAGTACACAAAAAAAAAAACATAAACACAAAGATGATCCAAAACTGGATTAAATATTTGTGTAGCAAAGAAATTGGATTTAAAAAACAGAGGGTGTAAAATATTGTAATGGGTTAGAAGTAGCACTTGAAACATATTTAAATCAACAAATATAAAAAAAGAATGCTTTTCATTCCTTAGCAAATGTCACCACGAAATCATATTGCACTAGTAATAGGCACCAGTGTTTCTTAGTAGGGTCTAATAGGTTTCTCTCGACTCTTTTATTTAAAAGGGATTTTGTGGGGAAAGCGCCTCTTGGCGTGGTGGCTGCCGGTCAGAGAGAGGTCGCTTGTATTGTCTTCACATGTTCTTTCATTTATTCATGTTAGATATAGGATTTATCCTTATAGGAGTGAAAAAGTTTTTTTTTTTTAATAAGAAACACTTTATAAACAAACTAAGGAAGATACAATAGAAAACATTGTTCTAGAATATGCAGCAAAAGCCAGAATGAACCTCCCCATAGAGTTTCTGAAGACTCCACCTGCACCAGCTTGACCTGAAGCACCATGGGCAGCACCATCAATATTAACTTTCACCATATCTCCAATAGGAGGACACCATTTAATGTTAATGATAGTAGTATGTCTTGGATTGGTGTTCCTTGGCCATTAATAAAGACTAAGATTGAATACTCCGACAATTTGGCCTGGAATGTCGATGAACAAGATCATTGTAAGATAGCCAAATTGTAGTAGCCATGGTTTTAAGTATCTCTGATACCGATACGATACCCTCTGATACGTATCTTAAATTTGACCGATCGATACGATACACATCGATACGATACATGAAATTTTTAAAATCCTTTCATATCGATATATATCCTACAATACATACCGATATGCATCAATACACCACCAATACACATCGATACGATACGATATGCCTCGATATGACTATGAAAATTATAAAATTGAGGTAAAATATACGTTTTAGTATGTATTGGTACGTATCAGTGAGTATCGATATGTATCGATCGGTACGTATCGGTATATATTGGCACGTATCGGTGAGTATCGATATATATTAGTACGTATCGGTGAGTATCGATACGTATCGGTGAGTATCGATATATATCGGTACGTATCGGTGAGTATCGGTGAGTATCGGTCATATAATGGCCAAGATGGATAATTTTTTAGAAAACACACGATTTTTTGAAGGGTTTTTGTTCCAAAGTTGTTGTCAGCCATATTTCTCTCTAACTAAAGTGGAAATCAAGGTTGGGAACAAGGATTTTATATTTATGGGACAACTACAAACCTTGAATTCTTAGTACGATACCCTCAATTTAGTGTTTATGCATAATACATGTTATCAATAGCTTTTTTTAACAAATTCTTTATGCAAAAGTGTTTAAAAAAATGTTTCCTATCCATTTATGTGTGTATCTTTAGCGTATCTTAGTGTATCTTCAATACGATACGATACTCTTCGATACGTATCTTAATTTTGACCGATCGATACGACGATCGATACCGATACTTTAATCCTTGGATACAATTGATTACTTCTTACTTCGCCATGTAACAAGACTACCCCCAAGGAAGGAACAATACCCAGATGTGGATCTCCGATCATCAATAGATCTAGCCCAGTTAACATCAGTGACGGGTTCTATCTTCAAATGCCTATTATTAGAAAAAAGAATACCCTTCCCTAGAGTAGACTGCCGTATCTTAAAATTTGATACACAACCTCAAGATGTGATGTATGGGGGTTATAGATAAATTGGCTAACAATTCCCACAACATAGGCAATATCAGGCCAAGTGTGAGACATGTAGATCAATCGACCAACAAGACTTTGGTATTGCTCTTTATCAACAGGTTCACCCACTGCACTGCTGAGTTGGTGGTTGAATTCTATGGGAGAATCCGCACGCCTACACCCAAACATGCAAGTCGTGTCGAGAAGATCCAGAACATACTTCCGTTGGGAATAAAGACACCTTTGTTGGATCTTACAACTTCAATCCCAATGAAATACTGAAGGGACCCCAAGTCATTAGCTTCAAACTCGGTTGCTAGTAGTGCCTTGAGGTTAGAGATTTCCTCATCATTGTTGCCAATAACGACTATATCGTCAACATGGACAATCAGAGTAGTGATATAACTACCTTCCTTTTAACGAACAAGGTATGATTTGCTTGACTCTGTAGATATCCAAAACTCTTTGTAGCTTTCATGAATTGGCTGAACCATGCCTTGGAAGACTGTTTAATGCCATATAACAACTTATGTAACTTGTAGACTCGGCCAGAAGTAGATGAAGATGCAAAACCAGGAGGAACATCCAGATAAATTTCTTCTTCAAGGTCCCCATTGAGAAACACATTCTTAAAATACAACTGCTGAAGATTCGACCTATGATTGGTTGCACCCCTAGTTATTAAATTCTCCGATTTATTCGTGACGCACCGAATTTTACGAATAATTCGGTCCAAATCCAAATCAAATAAAAAATTCTTGAATTTTATAGACTTTTTTAGAATTCACGAATAATTTGGCTGAACCAAATTTTATCCCATGTAAAAAAAAAAAAAAAA
>NW_024868300.1:127329-135402 GCF_013358625.1 Macadamia integrifolia | reverse complement strand
AATCTTGAAGAAAAACTTACACTTGAACATAGATGCTTCAAAGCTTGGGTCTTGTCACCTAGATCTAAGCCTTGAACTAGTAAATTAAAATTATTACAACTTGAATAACTTGAATAACATAAACCATAAAAATAAAAGACATTGCATTAATGAAATAAAACCAATTACAGAAGTGTTTAAAGTAAGAAAAACTAAGAAGAACTAGAAGGAGAGCACAACTAAAAATTAGAGAAAAAGAGAGCAAGAGAGAGATGCCCCTTTCTCCTTGGTCGACTCCCTTTTTGTAGGGAATAGGGGAGAGAAGAGAACGTCCAAAGGTGGATCCCCTTGGACGATTTTGTGTGATGAGGTGGAATGAAGAGAGAAGATAGAAAAGAGAGAAAATAGGAAAGAGAAAGCGAGAACGGTTTAGTTGGTCCCTCTTGGCTTGGTTGATTGTGCTGTGGAGGGTAAGAATTAGGAGAAAAGGGGAGAGAAAATAGGGGAGAAAAGGAAATAAAGTGATTTGATTGGTGGGTTTCCTATTTGGTGTAGATTGGGAGAGATAGGGAGATAAAATAGGAAACTTTTATTCCATTTTTTTTCTCTTTTTTTCTTTTTTTCAAATGTGGTCAGCCTTCTCTCTTGGAAAATTTTTCAAGATTTGGACAATCTTTTAATTTAGTTGGAATTTCCTTCTATGCCACTTGTCTTTAAGTGGAAATTAGGAGAGAGAAAACCTTCACAAAATCTCCAAAAAGAGAGATCACCTAAAGTGGAGGAGAGAGAGTTTTCAATGCCCCATGTGGATCCCTCCATCTTGTTGGCATATGAAATATTCCCCTGAGACAACTGCATGAGGGCCATCCTGAATCTCGGTTTAGTTCTAGTCCATTATTCTTTTTTTGACCCGAAAAGAGTAATCGTGTGTACGGGTGCCAAAACGAATGTGTACTTTTAATGCAACATGTTCACCTTGCTCATAATAGCGTCTTCTTTGCAGCCATAAAAAGAAATAGACTTCTTTATGTGTAAAATTGGAGATACAACGTTCGATAGTCCTTAAGACCATGAAAATACAAAACTTACAAAAAGAGAGTAAAACCCAAGGTAGCTCCATTCTAAATATGTAAAATGCATGATTTACTACCTAAGATTTCACACATAAATATACTCATCAAAATTTTCCCATACTTAGACTTTGCTAGTTCTCGAGCAAGACAAAAAGAATAAAAAGTAAACAATAAAAAACTTAACTCACTTTCATAGGAATCACGGTTGCACTTAGCATGTGTATCAAGCATTTAAACCCCTAGGTCACCCCTAGTGAATGAGTTGTGTCTCGGGGGTGTTTGCAATGAATATACACCCAAAATTTAGAAAAAATAAAAAATAAAACAAAACAAAACAAATAACAACCTTGGCTAAAGGTAAGGGCCATACCAATCCGGAGTAAAGATAATTCCTCTTACACTTGATCTAGGGACCTCCACACTTGAACTTTTATTATAACATATCAATTTCAGGCACAAACATATTTCTTAATTTGGAACTTACATTGTCTTTTCCAAAACATCCTTATCTTAAGGCAAGACCAACTGTGAAGTAATAGGGAGCCAATGACTATAGCATTGGAGTGTTTTTTATTAAACATGTTACCAAGGCATTGATGATATTTTCACATACTTTCTTGCTATGTGGTTTTCTCTTTCTTTTTTATTTTCATAATAAACTCTATCCTACTCCACTACTGTTAGCCTGAATGACATGGTGGAGCAAACACCAAACACCCAAGTTACTATGTAGCTTTGCTTTTTGCATATGTCCACATAGACAGTGATGCCAGAGTTTTTTCAAAAATTTCTTTCCTAAGAGTTTCAATCAAGATACTACACTTCCTGAGGCACAATGTCCTGTCTAGTTCCCTGTAAATCAACTCCTACTCTTTCTTTCCACACTTCATTTGAAATTATGTATTTGTCAACACATATTAGATTAAAAAGAAGGTCACAACTCCAAATCAAGAGTACAAGGAACTCATAGACTTACATATGGTCCAACACCGCAAAACAAGGGTCTCTTATTTTTCAAAAGAGAGTCCCACCTCAAGACGCAGGCTTGTTTCTTTTTTCTCAATAGGATTTTTTAAGTTCAAGATGGGTACCTTAATCAAAATTATTACTTTCATACATCAAGCAACCGAATAGTATGGTCATTAGCCAAAATCCAAAGTGGGATTTCATCCTTAGCAAGCTTAAAAATAAAAAGAAAAACAAACACAAACAAAGGGAAAAGAAAAAAATAAAAAGAAACTAGTTTCCCTCCCCCACACTTAAGTCATGCAATGTCCTCAATGCATGGAAAGAATTAAAAGCAAAGATAATGTAAGGGGGTCATACTTGGGTAGAAGTTAGTCATTTATGTAAAGAGGTTCAAGGAGATCGATGACCACTTCCAGAGCAGAAGATTACAACTCAATGAAGGGCTTCAACCATTAACTATTGACCTTGAAAATTGCACCTCTGATAGGGTTCAACACCTCAACAGTATGATGGGAAAAAATAGTCTGCACAACATAAGGACCATCCCAACGGGATCTCACTTGCCTAGACAAATATGCAACCTAGAATTGTAAAGCAAAACCTTATCACCAGGTGAGAAAGACTTCCTAAGGATTTGTCTATCATGAAAGCCTTGGTTTTTGCCTTATAAATCCTAGCATTATCATAAGCATCATTGCAAAGCTCCTCCAACTCAGCTAGTTGGGGTCCTCTATGAGTACCAACAGTAGGCAGATTAAAATTCAGCTTATTTATAGCCCAAAAGGATCTATGCTCTAACTCAAATGAAAGATGACACGCCTTCCCATACATAAGGTGGTAAGGAGATTATCTAATATCAGTCTTGAACGCAATTCTATGAGACCACAAGGTGTCCACAAGTCTAAGAAACCAATCCGTGCGATTGGGGTTGATAGTCTTTTCCAAAATTTGCTTAATCTGGCTATTGGATACCTCAACCTGACCACTAGTTTGAGGATGATAGGGTATAGCCAGCATATGGGTGCTCCCATATTTCTTCATGAGGTCCTCAAATGATCTATTGCAAAAATGCTTACCCTTATAAAAAATGTGATAAATGATCCCATTATCCATCCACTTTAGAATTTCTTTTTGAATAGCTTCTTTCATCACTGGGTTAGCTCTTCTTTGGGGTTTTATGGATAGTTTGGAATCCTTCATAAGATGTATATGATGTTGTACATAGAGGACGCCCCTTTCTCCTTGGTGTCAGCTATGGTCCAATCTAGGGCTTCCTTATTGTCTTTAAACACTTTGAATAATTCCTCTGCTAGAAGTCAAATATGAAGGAATTACTACTGGAAGAGTATGGTCAGGCCCTAAGAAAGCATACCTCAAATTATGTGGCAACTCCTTAAGATCTAGCTTAGGAGGCTTAACTATGGAAGGTTTGGGAATGGAATTGGAAGGGGGTCCTAAGGGCTCCATAGGTGTTTAAAGACTCAAGACTTCAGCAAAGAAGTTTTCACTATCATCATCCAACTCATCCATACATTCTTGGAATTCCAAATCAAAATTAATATCAAAGTTGGTAATTAAATCATCAAAAAAATTCAAAAAATCCTCAAGCATATTGATCTCTTCTTCTATATATAGTTGCTTTTCTATCCTAAACATGTTAAACTCAACAGTTTGGTTGCCAAAAGATAACCTTAGGAAACCATTCTGGCAATTGATTAACGCATTACTGGTAGCCAGGAATGGTCTTCCTAGAATTATTAGGATCTCATCATTGGTTGAGAAGAGCTTGGTATCTAACACAATGAAATCAACAGGGAAAATAAGTTCTCCCACCTTAAGTAAGACATCCTTAACCATCCTTTTAAGAATCTTATCAGACCTATCTACAAATTGAAGAGTAGTTCCAGTGGCTTTCAATTCTCCTAATCCTAGTTGCTTGTACACATGGTAAGGCAAAAGGTTCACAGTTGTACCAAGGTCAATTAAGGCATGCTCAATGTAGTTGTTGCCTATGACACAAGCTATGGTAGGGCTCCCTGGATCCTTATACTTGGCAGCTATATGCTAAGTAATTATGGAACTAATGTTACCTGCCAAGAACACCTTTTTGGGCACACTAGTGATATGTTTGTGTGTACATAAATCTTTCAGGACCTTTGCATAGGTGGGGATCTAGGACATGACATCCAAAAGAGGAATGTTCACTTCTACTTTTTTGAAGACTTCTAAAATCTTATCTCTGGAAGCAGTCTTCTTCTTGTTTACTAAGCGATTAAGGGATAGGGGGAACATAAGAACTATTAGGGATTTGTTATTTCTTAGAAGAATTATTAGGTTCATCAGATGAACCTAGAATAAGAGGCACACTTGTGCCCTCAATAGAAGGAGAGTTAACAAGAGTAATAGATGGGGGAGATTTAGGAACACTTTGTTGGTACTCTCTACTACTCCTAAGGGCATAAACAACATGACATTGGTTGGAGGGCCTTGTTGGGTCTAACCTTGTACTACATTCAGTGATGCATTAGTTCGTGCTTATGAACTAATAGGCTGATGCCTAGGGTTAGGCTTTGGTTGACTGGGTAATGTTCATTTCTCCCGCTCACGTAAAATTGAGACAACTTGGGTGAGTTCTCTTGTAAGATTTTGATGGCTTGTCATGAGGAGGGCCATATTTTTTTTTTTTCAAGTCACTTAATCTATTTGCCTCTCCAGTGTTGGTAAACTCAGGGGGTTGCTAATAAGATGATAGGAGAGGGGGCCCAGGAAAACTAGTCTGAGGTCCTACATTTGGCCTAGGAAAAGTATTTGGGATAAAAGGGTGTTAAGGCCTTTGGGATTCAGGTTGTCCTTGATTATAGAAATTGGAAGGTCCTGCTAGGTTGTCCTAGTTCCAGGAGAAATTTAGGTGTTTTCTCCACCCTGGATTGTAAGTGTTACTATAGATTATTCTGATATAAGGCATTAACACTATCATTGGAAGTGCCCCCAGAGGTGTTGGGGCATTCTTCTATAATATGTCCAGGGGACTGGCACCAAGCACACATTTTAACCATATTGACTGATGATGGTTCTCTAGGAACAATAACCTCAATTTTTTTGATTAGGTTTTCCAAATGGGCTTCCTTGGCTACTAATCCATCCACAAAATATCCTTTTCCTCTTATTGTTCTTTCACTTTCTTGGGTTGATTACCACTCATGGGTTTTGTTAGCTAGGTCAAGTAAGAATTCTCATGCTTTTTCTTCATCTGTAAAGGATGTGAATCTCCCAGGGCACATAGACTCTATCATTTATTTAGTTGGGTAATTAATACCCTTATAAATTATTTGGCATAAATTCTATAAGTCTAAGCAGTGGTGAGGGCATTCTTGGAGTAGATCCTTAAATCTCTCCATAAGTTTAGAAAATGACTCACTAGGCTTTTGCCTAAACTGAAGGATATTACTTCTAAGCTTATTGGTCTTGTGAGTTGGAAAAAACTTCTTAAGGAAGACAACTGTGAACTATTCCCATGAGGTTATGAAATTTGTGGTTAACCCATACAACCACTTCTTGGCTTAGTCTTTCAATGCAAAATTGATGAACCTAAGCTTAACAGCATCATCAGAAAGCTGTTGGATCTTAATTAGAACATATACCTTTTTAAATTCCCTTAAAAATAGGTATATATCCTCAGAGGTCAGCTCATAGAAGTGGGGCAACATAGAGATGAATTAAGATTTAAGTTCAAAATTATTGCCCTAGGCTTGTGGTAGAACTATGTAAGAAGGTTGGGCTACTCTAGCAGGGTAGAACCTATCTTTTAGAGATTTAGGTGGAGTGTTTTGCTGTTGGTCTCCCATATTGAAAGGTATTAATGAGAGTATACGTATAGGGTCACTACTTGTTGGATCTCTTCTTTTTAATCAATTTTCAGTATTACGTACCCACCTAGCACTCATACAACAGAAAACTACCCACAACTAGAATAAGACAAGTACAAAAGAGTGAATTTTTTTTTTATCTTTTTGGGAGCTTATCGATAGGGATCTGGGGTTGCTCAATTCCTGAGGTACTACTACAGGGCGAAACCTATCTTTACCATACTGTGAGGCCTGACGACCTTCACCGATATAACTATTATTGTAAGTTGTTCTTCTCAGAAATTTAATAAATGATAAAAAAACACTCCGATTTACTAAAAGAAAACGAAAAATAACATGAAACTATCTCCCTGACAATAGTACCAAAAACTTGTTTGAGATTTTAAAATAACTACAAGCGTAAGGATCAGTGTAGCCAACGGGTCAACTACAAGGAGAGCAACCACTTTATTTTAGGCTTCTTCTAGTAATGCGAAAGTGCATAGATTAATTATGGTGACCTACTTCTAACTACCGCCCTAAACAAATGCATCTAAAAACGTCTTACCCAACACATCTAGGAAAATTGGAATTGTAATTGAAATTAAAAACCTAACCATTCACATCTAACCCTAACCATTCATCATCTAGGAATTTAAATACTTAAACCACATAAATAAAAAGCAATAAATAAAAAGTAAAAGGGAAGTAAAGTAGAGAGAGGTATACAAGTAAGTATCTCTACTTAACCTGAGGGATGCACACGTGGGATGAGCTCACTAGCTCAGTAAGTGGAAAGATGGACCACACAGCAGTCCACACAACAAAACACAATCATATACACTACATGCTATGCAATATATTTTAAATCACATCCACCTAAGCAACATTACTAAGTCTTTGGTTTAGTGCTACTACAGCCATAGTGTTCGTATACTCCGGGTACGAGCCGCGAACTCCATCCCGTGATACGCCCATAGGGCTGTCGGAGAAGGCCCACCGTGAGTACCCAGAAAAGTAAAAACATGTCGACCACCAGCTCTCAACAGAAAAGTAAATGACTGAAATTAAAGGTGCTGACTCCAGCAATTTAAAAGCAGTACGATTGGCCCTCTTGAATATACCACTGGGGTTGCCGACTGTCCTAATGACCCACCGGGCGTTATGTCTAACCGCCATAGTGACCTGACAACCGCGATCACTGTTTCCCTCCAAATGGTAACCCAACACCTTAACCCCTGTTGGGAAGGGTCGTAGCATGAGATGGTGAAAATCCTAAACCGCATGCTCTTATATGACAATAGTACGATTGCATAGTGCCACTACGTCCCATACCACGGGCCACCAATGCACTCATTTTCAAGCCGACTACGGCATCTAGTCTATTAATGCATCATGCACAATGATGTCAACCTTCATCACAGAAGCATATTATCACTTGGCATTTAGAAAGTAAACACAACATCCATGCATAACCATGTGAGGATGACTAATCTACATAGCATATTCATGATGGCATGACTAGACTAGATATAATTAAATGAATGCCAAACAATGCCTTCAAACAAGGCCAAACGTCCTCTCCCCACTTACCTGTAGTGTACAAGGATTCTCGTTCGGTACGGGTGAGATTCGGTGCGAGAAGCGTAGGATTTGGTGAACCTAACATGAGTGAGCAAGGTTAGTATTTCACCCTCTTAGGATCAAAATTAACAAGATTCATTGACAAAATCATGTTTAGAACGTTAAAAGAAGGTCGTACGTCCGATTTGGGTCCAATCGGACGTAAGAATCACATTTGGAGCCTCTCAGGTGGGTCAGACAGCCCACCTATCTGGCCCACCGGTCTGGCCCACCAGTCTAGACCGGCGGGTAGGCTGGCCCGCCCGTTGGGCCAGGGGGTCTGCTAAGACCGGTGGGTAGGGTGGCCCGCCAGTTAGCCCACCGGTCTGGCTCGCCGATTGTGCCCGAGGGCCCTGCCCTCTCAGGCGGGTGCCCACAAGCGGGCCAGATGGCCCACCGGTCTTGCCCACCGGTCTTGGCGGGAAACCTGCTGTTTCTTCCCAACTTCCTCCCTTCTTTGGGGATTCAAATGGGGCTTTTCCAAACCCATTCTTCACACTTTCAAAGTCTTATAGGATGGTTCTAACCTAGATCTAGGTTAGATTTAAGGAATGGGAAGCCATCTTACCTTCTTTGCTCAAGAA
>NW_024868300.1:125359-127309 GCF_013358625.1 Macadamia integrifolia | reverse complement strand
ATATATACTTCTTAAATAACTAAATAGTTCACATGGATGGGTCACTCAGGTGGGTGGGTGCGCCCACCTGTCCGCCCACCTGAGGGCCAAAACTTGGGATTTTGACAGAGTTCGAGCCTCAGCGCGAACCCCACCCTTGGCATACGATGTAATATATATATGCACCTTAATATATGGCTACATACTTGCTTTATCCGTGCATGGCCTTATGATAGGTGCATGTACACGGCTTGGGTATTCCCCTCTCTTCTGGCACTGGCTCAGACTTGTCAGGCCAGCCGGTGTTTAAGGTCACCTTTGCCATCATAGTCCATAAGGATCCCGCTCTAACTCTCTCTGGTTTGGGTCCTGCATAGTTAAACCGGGTCAACCGTGTAATCAGATCGGGTTTAAGAAGTAGGGTATTACATTTACCCCCCTTCTGAAAAATTTTGTCCTCGAAATTGCGTACCTGGTTGATCAAAAAGATGAGGGTACTTGGCTCGCATTTCATCCTCTTTCTCCCAAGATGCCTCTTCAAGTGAATGATTAGCCCATCGCACTTTTACATAGGAAATGGAGCGGTTGCGAAGGGTCTTCACCTTTCGGTCCAAAATTTCAGCTGGCTGCTCCGTATAGGTCATGTCAGCCTCAAGGTATTCTGGCTCCATGGGTAATACATAAGAGGGATCATGAACGTATTGCTTCAGCATGGATACATGGAATACATTATAAACATCCCCAAGTGAAGGTGGCAGAGCAAGCATGTAGGCTACTGAGCCAACCTGGGCTAAGATCTCAAATGGTCCAATGTATCTTGGGCTCAACTTCCCCTTTATGTGAAACCTTTGTAACCCTTTGGTAGGAGAGATCTTAAGAAATACCTTTTCTCCTAACTAAAATTTAATGTCTTTTCTGCGGTTATCCGCATAGCTCTTTTGACGGGACTGAGCTGCTTTAATCCGTTCTCGAATAACGTCGACTTTGTCACAAGTCATCTGTATCATTTCAGGTCCCAACATTCGACGTTCACCTACCTCATCCCAATACAAAGGAGTTCTACACTTACTGCCATATAATGCCTCATACGGAGTCGTCCCAATTGTAGCTTGGTAGCTGTTGTTATAGACAAACTCCATAAGAGGCATATACTCTTCCCAATTGCCACTCATCTCCATTGTACATGCCCTGAGCATGTCCTCTAATATCTGTATGGTTCGCTCCGACTGACCATCCGTTTGTGGGTGGAAGGCAGTACTCAAATTCAACTGCGATCCCAAGGCATGCTGTAAGCTTTTCCAAAATCTGGAAGTGAACCTTGGGTCCCTATCTGATACAATGCTCACTGGTACTCCATGTAATCTCACTATGTTGTCCATGTAAAGCTGTGCTAGTTTGGCCATGGAGAACTTGGTCTTGATGGGAATGAAATGAGCAGTCTTGGTAAGCTGATCAATGATCACCCATAGCGTGTCCATTCCCTTAGGTGTACACGGTAGTCCGGTGATGAAGTCCATTGTAATCTTCTCCCACTTCCATTCTGGTACTGGGAGTGGCTGAAGAGTACCATAAGGTCGATGCCTCGCAGCTTTTACTTTTTGGCATGTGAGACAAGTCGCCACATACAGAGCTATTGTGACTTTCATGCATGGCCACCAGTAATTTTGTTTGAGGTCTTTGTACATCTTGGTACTTCCTGGGTGGAGTGAGTACTCAGAGCTATGTGCCTCTCGCACTATCTTGTCTTGTATATCCAAATCATCGGGTACACACAATCTTCCTCAAAACATCAATGCCCCATCACTGGCTAAAACAAAATCTGGATCGTTCATTGTTTGATCTTGAACCTTAACTCTGATCCGTTGCAATTTAGGATCCAAAGGTTGTTTCATTATTACCTCTTGCCTAATATCCGGATGCACCTGTAGAGCCGTCAAGGATACAGTCAACCATTTAAGGTTTTCTGGTTGA
>NW_024868300.1:122002-125084 GCF_013358625.1 Macadamia integrifolia | reverse complement strand
ACTTTAGGCTCTTGTGATCACTGTATATTTCACACTTCTCCCCATACAAATAATGTCGCCAAATTTTAAGGGCAAAAATGACTGCGGCTAGTTCCAAGTCATGAGTGGGGTAGTTCTTCTCATACTCCTTTAGTTGTCGGGATGCATATGCTATTACCTTACCGCGTTGCATGAGAACACAACCCAAACCAACTTTGGAAGCATCAGTGTAGACTGTCATTCCACCTGTGCCTTCAAGAATGGTCAACACAGGGGCCGACACCAATCTCTTCTTCAATTCCTGGAAACTCTTCTCACATTCCTCTGCCCAGTCGAATTTCACACCCTTTTTGGTTAATTTAGTCATTGATGTTGAGATTCGGGCAAAATTCTCAATGAAGCGCCGGTAATATCCAGCCAAGCCCAAGAAGCTTATAATTTCAGTGACATTCTTAGGGCTTTCCCATTCTACTACTGCTTTCACCTTATCGGGATCTACTTCTATTCCGGCCTTAGACACTACGTGCCCCAGGAATCTAACTTGTTCAAGCCAGTATTCACACTTGCTGTACTTGGCAAACAACTGTTGTTCTCTCAACCTCTATAACACCATTCTCAAGTGTTGAGTGTGCTCCTCTTCTGTCTTGGAGTAGATCAAGATGTCATCAATAAAAATAATTACCCATTTATCGAGTACATCATGAAATACTCGATTAATTAAATCCATGAATGCTGTCGGTGCATTGGTTAACCCAAAAGACAACACTAGGAACTCATAGTGACCATACCAAGTCCTAAATGCTGTCTTGGGTATGTCGCTGCTCTTTATCTTGAGCTGATAATAGCCTGATCGAAGGTCTATCTTTGAAAATACTTTGACACCCTGCAACTGGTCAAATAAATCATCAATGTGTGGCAACGGATACCGGTTCTTAATGGTTAGCTTATTTAATTCCCGGTAATCGATGCACATACGCAAGCTGCCATCTTTCTTCTTGACAAACAGCACTGGGGCACCCCAAGGTGAAACACTTGGGCGAATAAACCCCTTTTCCAATAATTCTTGCAACTACATCTGCAACTCCTTCAATTCAGCTGGTGCCATCCTGTATGGAGCCTTTGATACTGGAGCTGCTCCAGGAGTCAAATCTATAGCAAACTCCAACTCTCTATTAGGTGGTAAATGCATCAGATCGTCTGGGAAGACGTCGGGAAACTCTTTAACCACCTTTACCTCTTCTAGAGGTGCAATCCTTGCATCAACATCAAGTACCGATGCTAAGTAGCCCTGACATCCACCTTTCAACAATTTTACCGATTGGAGGGCGGAGACGAGGACCTTCCTCACCCGTTTCATTTTATCTGCTCGGTATACCAATTCTTTCCCTTCATCATCTGTCACCCTAATCAGCTTTTCAGCACACATCACATTAGCTCGATGAGTCGACAACCAATCCATACCCAGTATAACATCAAAATTCTGCATATTGAACTTAATGAGTTGTGCATCAAAATTCTTTCTACTAATTTCCACTGGGCACGGCCCATACACCTCCTTCAATTGTGTAACTTTACCAACAGGCATACTAACAATCATTCCATGATCCAGGATCTTGGGTCGCATCCCAAGTTTCTCAGCAAATCTCTTAGATACGAATGAATGAGTAGCTCCTGAATCGAATAAAACATAGGCTGGTATGCCTGATATGGGTAGGACACCTAGTGTAACAATGTATATAATTTCAGCAGGTCATCAATATTTAACATAAGAAAATTCTTAATTTAAAATGTACCTCCTACTACTTTAGTACTAGCCTCAACTTCCTCAGCTGATAGAGCATACATCCTTCCCTGCGGTTGACTTCCCCAAGTTAAGGGAGGTCGGTACCCCGAGGGCTGACTAGAGGGCAAGGCTGGTCTGACCCGACAGTCTTTTGCATAGTGCCTATATGAATGGCAGTTAAAGCAACGAATCTGAGATGTCGGAACTGGGGTGGGGCCCCTCTGCACTTGACCCGTTGCGGATGGAGGTCGGGGTGGCCTTGGAGCTGTAGGTGCCGCACTAGTGTTCGGGCGAAAAGATGTGGAGCCCGAACCACCAGCTGCTCTAGGAGGGTAGCCAGATGGCCTATAGGGCTGCCTATACATAGGCCCAGAACTGTACGATCCGCGGTATGCCTTGGAGGAGTTTCCCATATCCAAAAATGGGATCATTCTCTTCCACAGTCCAGGGGTGAGGGACTATTCTCATTTTTGTTTATCCTCCATGGTCTTGGCCTTCTGCACAATCTGGCCATAGTCAGTCAAATCCAAGACCTCAAGTACTGACCCAATGGATGCTTTTAGGCCTTTTAGAAATCTCATAGCCTTCTCCTCAGCCGTCCGCATATGCCTTGGGGAAAAATGGAACAAGCTCTCAAATTGCTATTGGTACTCAAGGATAGTCTTACCTCCTTGAGTTAAAGCCATAAACTCAGTCTCCTTGCGGTCTCTGAAGCTGCGTGGGTAATGATTGTCCAGGAACAACTCCTTGAACTGTTCCCAGGTGGGTTCTAGATGGGTAGCCAACAATATGGGCTTGGAGGCTTGCCACCAAGAGTTGGCCTCCTTCTTGAGTTGCAACCCCGCACAAATGAGTTTCTGTGCATCCGTGCACTCAATCACTTCAAATATTTTCTCCAGATCTTGAATCCATTGGTCTGGTTCCAGAGGATCACTCCCCACCTTAGAGAATACAAGTGGTAAGTTCCTCTTGAATGACTCCACTACCTTTGACGTATTATTCATCGGCGGGAAGTTAGGAGCATAAGCCGGATAGTAAGTGTAATATCCCGCTTCTTAAACCGGTCTGATTTCACGATTTAACCGATTTAATCGTGCAGGAACCGAGCCAGAGGATATTAGAACGGGCTCCTTATGGGCTATGATGGCACGGGTGACCTTAAACACCGACTGGCCCGACAAGTCCGAGCCAGTGCCAGAGGAGATGGGAGTGCCCAAACCGTGTACGTGCACCCACCATAAGGCTATGTACGGATAAAACAGGTATTATATCCGTATTTTAAGGTATATACGTATGCTACATCGTATGCCTGGGGTGGGG
>NW_024868300.1:0-120766 GCF_013358625.1 Macadamia integrifolia | reverse complement strand
AAGGCTCGACTTCAGGAGAGGTTCTCAGCACTGGGCTGGGAGTCTATCCTCCACGTAGACCGTCCGTGCTACGAGCAGCTAGTTCGAAGGTTCTACTGCAACTTGGAGGTTTCTTATCAGTATGGGGAGTACACCATAGTCAGCTTGGTGAAGGGGGTGGACATCCAGCTGAACGTGGACACCTTGGCCAACATCTTAGGCATCTCAGCAGCTGGGCACCGATACTACAGTCCTCCTAGGAGTAAGCCCCTGGGACCATTCATGAGTTTGGAGACGCCGGACTACATCTACGAGACCATCTGTGGCAGCAGTGCCCGTTCGGAGTCCGAGACATCCTTCTACCCCGAGGTTCGCGTGTTTGCCCGTTTGGTCCAGTTCAACTTGCTCCCCAGAGGAGGTCATCGAAACCAGGTGGGCTTCATGGCGGCCTTCATAGCTTTCTACATTTACACGATCGTAGAGGGCGGTGTCGAGCACTTGTGCCTGCCATACATCATCCTCAAGACGATGGAGCACCATACTTCCCACCCTAAGGATGGAGGATTCCCCTATGGCAGGATCCTCACTAGGATCTTCGAGTTCTTCGGGGTGGACCTGAGTGGCGAGGAGGGGAAGACTCCGACAGACAAGTTTGACAGGGGTAACCTCTTGAGGATGGGTCTCCATACCCTTATGGATACACCTCCGAGAGCAAGAGCTCAGAGAGGTAGGGATAGGAGGGTTGCCCCTATGGAGGATGTTCTCATGGAGGAGGAGTCCAGCGAGGAGTATGAGGACTATGTTCCTCAGGACGAGGAGGATGACCTGGTGGGTGATGACATCCCTGAGGAGGTGCCTCAGGAGTCGAGAGGTACCGATCCTGGCTTCTCCAGAGCTGTAGCCTCACAGCATAGAACCCCACCACCTGAGAGTGGTGCATACGATTTTGAGGGCATGATGTCCACCATACGGGCCTTGAAGGATGGCCAAGATCAGCTGCTAAGAAGGCTGGACGAGAGTGCTTCCAGGGAGGAACGCATCCTAGAGAGGCAGGCTACTTTGGAGGATTCTTTCCTCAGACTGGGCCTGGACTTGGACACCACGGCCAACGCCATCTCAACAGATTTTGGCTGACTACGGAGGGAGGTGCGGCTGGTGAACGCGAGGTTTGACTACTACGACCATCACTTCGACGTCAACTCTAGACCTCCAGCGAACGTAGTAATCATAGACGACGACGATGATGATCAGTGAGGGCTTAGCTCACCCACACCAGCTTCTTACATGTTTCCTATTATTGGATCTTGTTGTATATTTCATTTCTTTTTTCATTCCTTGTATTTGCACTGTAACTGGAACTATTTGTGGGATAATGTGTTTTGATAGTGGTTTGTGATGAATTTATATGTTGAATTCTTGTATAGTTTAGTTGTGGTGTCTACTGTTACCTTTTTTATCATTGTTATATTATATATTTGTTGTTTATCCGGTGTTTGTGTGTAAATTTTTAGAAATCCCATTTTACGCCGTTATGCTGCAGAAATTTCGTCAAACTAGTACTCGATAGGTTATAACACCAATTTATTTACCTTTTATCTACTCTCAAGCATGCCATGAATGCAATACCTAAATGCAACCCTTTTTAATACTTTCTTTCTTTGGCTTTTAACTCCTTAAAGCTTTTACATTAACCCAATCCCATTTCCCTATTATAGATTCTACGGGATTCTAATGGTATGCTGTGAGTGGAGCAGAACATCACGCTCTGATACCACCGTTGTCACGCCCTGTTCACACTGAACTGGGCCAATGACCGGGTTAACACCGGTTAACCCAAACCTGCCAGGATCATCTGATACTGTATTCCACCACAGCATACACACAACTAATAAAAACTTATCAGATCAGCGGAAGACTTGGTTTACCTATGAATATTCCTCTAATACTTGATACCCGAATTGTGATACAATAGTTATATACATGTGGGCCCGAAGGCATGATAATTACACAATAAAAGTACAATTCACATATCAAGTACAAAAAGGAAACCATAAAAAATCAGAGTATACAGTTCGGCTCGATATCAAAGGCTAGAGCTCAGCTCAGCATCAAGGGTTGAACCCAGCTCGGCATCACATGGTAGAGCTCGGCTCGGCCTCAGAAGTGGAGCTCAGCTCGGCCTCAGAACTACGGTCCCACAGTACAACCCTCGCACGAGCAATCAGTGCCGTGCTCTAACTCCTCAGGGGTCCACCAGTCCTCTTTAGGGAACTCAACCGTGGGACCCGACCCGTGCTCTTCAGATGGATGACCTGTAAAATCTTCTAAAAAGAGGTGCACACGTGGGATGAGCTCACTAGCTCAGTAAGTGGAAGGATGGACCACACAGCAGTCCACACAACAAAACACAATCATATGCACTACATGTTATGCAATATATTTTAAATCACATCCACCTAAGTAACATTACTAAGTCTTTGGTTTAGTGCTACTACAGCCATAGTGCACGTATACTCCGGGTACGAGCCGCGAACTCCATCCCGCGATACACCCATAGGGCTGTCGGAGAAGGCCCACCGTGAGTACTCGGAAAAGTAAAAACATGCTGACCACCAGCTCTCAATAGAAAAGTAAATGATTGAAATTAAAGGTGCTGACTCTAGCAATTTAAAAGCAGTACGATTGGCCCTCTTGAATATACCACCGGGGTTGCGGACTGTCCTAATGACCCCTCAGGCGTTATGTCTAACCGCCACAGTGACCCGAAAACCGCGACCACTGCTTCCCCCCAAATGGTAACCCAACATCTTAACCCCTGTTGGGAAGGGTCATAGCACAGGATGGTGAAAATCCTAAACCGCATGCTCCTATATGACAATAGTATGATTGCATAGTGCCACCGCGTCCTATACCACGGGCCACCAATGAACTCGTTTCCAAGCCGACTACGGCATCTAGTCTATTTATGCATCATGCACAATGATGTCAACATTCATCACAGAAGCATATTATCACTTGGCATTTAGAAAGTAAACACAACATCCATGCATAACCATGTGAGGATGACTAATCTACATAGCATATTCATGATGGCATGACTAGACTAGATACAATTAAATGAATGCCAAACAATGCCTTGAAACAAGGCCAAATGTCCTCTCCCTACTTACCTATAGTGTACAAGGATTCCCGTTCGGTACAGGTGAGATCCGGTGCGAGAAGCATAGGATTTGGTGAACCTAACATGAGTGAGCGGGGTTAGTATTTCACCCTCTTAGGATCAAAATTAACAAGATTCATTGACAAAATCATGTTTAGAACGTTAAAAGAAGGTCGTACGTCCGATTTGGGTCCAATCGGACGTAAGAATCACATTTGGAGCCTCTCAGGTGGGTCAGACAGCCCACCTATCTGGCCCACCGGTCTGGCCCATCGGTTGGGCCAGGGGTCTGCTAAGACCGGCGGGCAGGGTGGCCCACCGGTTAGCCCACCGGTCTGGCCCGCCTATTGTGCCCGAGGGCCCTGCCCTCTCAGGCGGGTGCCCATAGGCGGGCTAGATGGCCCACCGGTCTTGGCGGGAAACCTGCTGTTTCTTCCCAACTTCCTCCCTTCTTTGGGGATTCAAATGGGGCTTTTCCAAACCCATTCTTCACACTTTCAAAGTCTTATAGGATGGTTCTAACCTAGATCTAGGTTAGATTCAAGGGATGGGAAGCCATCTTACCTTCTTTGCTCAAGAACACCTTCAAAACCCCAAAATCACTTCAAATCCACAATGCTTCTCCAACCTTGTAAATACCTCTTCAAATCCTTCAAGATCAACACATAATCATCTATTAAACCTTAGATTCATCATTTCAAAGGGGATTTACAAGATCTCAAGAAACCCTACTCGAATCAAGGGTTTAAGCTTGGGTATGGTGAATGTTTAAGGAACCCAACTTTGCTTACCTCTAAATGTAGATCTAGTGTTGAAGATCACTCTTCCGGCGCCGGAATGGGGAGATCAAGCCTCGGCGCCGCTGAAATCCATCCCTTCCTCCTCTTCCTTCTCTGCTCTTCTTCTTCCCTTTCTTTTCTCTCTCCTCTTTACTCTTCTCACCAACGTACGAGTGTCATAAATGAGAAAAGAAAAGAAAAGTATAGATGTTATATATACTTCTTTAAAATACTAAGTAATTCACATGGGTGGGTCACTCAGGTGGGTGGATGCGCCCACCTGTCCGCCCACCTAAGGGTCAAAACTTGGGATTTTGACAGAGTTCGGGCCTCGGCGCGAACCTCACTCTTGGCATACAATGTAATATACTTATGCACCTTAATATACGGCTACATACCTGCTTTATCTGTACATGGCCTTATAATAGGTGCATGTACACGGCTTGGGTATTCCCGTCTCTTCTGGCACTGGCTCGGGCTCGGGCTCGGACTTGGACTTATCGGGCCAGCCAGTGTTTAAGGTCACCCTTGCCATCATAGTCCATAAGGAACCTGCTCTAATTCTCTCCGGTTCGGGTCCTGCATGGTTAAACCGGGTCAACCGTGTAATCAGACCGGGTTTAAGAAGTAGGGTATTACAGTAATGCCCTGTCTCCTTGTGGAAGCGACGGTACTTCTTGGGTTCATGTTCTTCTAGCTTGGACACCATAGGATGGGACCATTGGATGAACTTTTTGTGCTTGATCTCGAGCAGCACCTTAGAATGTGCTCTATCTAACTAAGTGGGTGATGAGTTCTTGGGACTAGTGGCTTTCGTCCTTTTTGGATCTCACTCATCTTCCTCAGGGCACGTTGTTCCCCTTTTCTTCTCTTTGGGGGATTGAACCATCTCCTTGTGCGTCGTCAGATTCTCGTCCATCATCACGTAATTCTAGTACCTTGCTAGAAGTTTCGATAGATTTGTAAGGTAGTTCTTGGATAAGGAGTCGATCAACTCCACATGGGTGACCCCTGGTAAAGTGCGTTGAAGGTCATTCCAGTGAAGCAAGCAACATAGTCAGGAATTGATTCGTCCTGACGCTACCTGATGCTGAAAAGGTTGTGCGTACTCTTTTGAGCTTGAATGCTAGTCTAGAATTTGGCAATAAAGGTAATCCCTAGTTGATCATTGTTGAGGATTGATCAAGGCTTTAAGGCAAAGCACCACATCAATGTCACTCACTTGAGCGAGGACGAAAAAAACCCCACAGAGCACTACTTCTGAGCAAGTTTGGATGGAATCATTGAGTTGTAATATCGGAGGTGGTCAACTGGGTCAG
The DNA here is from genome assembly GCF_013358625.1 of Macadamia integrifolia. Lineage (NCBI taxonomy): Eukaryota > Viridiplantae > Streptophyta > Magnoliopsida > Proteales > Proteaceae > Macadamia > Macadamia integrifolia. The sequence continues at coordinate 115,529 of NW_024868300.1, read as the reverse complement.
TCGTATCATCACAGAGGATAAAAGGTTGGTGTCTTGAACTTCATGGGGAGCTCGACCAATGCTAGCTCAACTGATAGGTAATTATGTATGGGTATTGTAGGCACATTTGTCACTGCTTTTTTCATGTTGTTCACCTTTTCATCTAACTCCTGGATGCGACACTCCAGGCTTGTCTCTCTTCTAGGATGAACAAATTTCGGGGGAATTGGGTCAGTCCGAACAACAAATGCTCTGGATCGTTCGGGGGATCGGTGATCCTCGCACCCAATCCCGTGCCTCCTACAACAATCATGGTCAACTCTTTGCTCCCAAAAAGGGGTTTGCGGGGACCTATTTTCTGAATGGGTCGCTTTTCTTGGGCTGATCCTTAGTGGTGGATCAACCCTTTTAATCTTTTGTCTCTCGGGGGGTCGATCTACGAGTAGAGCTTTGGGCCCTTGAACTGGGTCTTTGGGCAGATCCATGCGGGGTATGCTCTTCTATAGCATGGTCTCCTCGTCTATGCGTGTGTTTACTAGCAGTCCACATATGTTCGGAGGGCTGAGGGTTACGGTGATGGCACCCATTGGGGGGTTCAGTGTGTTGGTACAAATTCCTTCCCTGTTCAACAACCAACTGACTGTATCAATGAGTGCTCAGGCGTGCCAGAATCCTTTCTAACTGGATTCAATATTGAACCTAAATTCGTTCAGGCAACTTGGGCTCTCCTCTTGCCCCGATATCTCCAAGGACTTTCCAACAACCAAAACCTCTAAAGGATGAGAGAATAAACTGTTTTATATTCCTCAAAAGGGGGTTTTAATGCAAATCACTAGAGCCTAATGGATAGACTCTGTGGATTGAAAATTCAAAAGAAGTGAACGTAAGAGTTCTACTCCATCTCTAATTCTAAACATTGGAAAGAAAATGTATAAAATGAAAATATGTGCATTGTAGTTGAGTTGTGTGTGATTTGTTGTTGATCCCTTCCTTGGTCGGTTTTCTCCCTTAATATACTTTGAACTTTAACCGCCTCATTACTCACACCACTCGCCCACTTCTCCTATGAAGTGATACTTTCAATGCATCATTGACACCTATCCTCTTAGTGTCCAGTGCCATAGATATGCCATAACCGCCTCTATGTGCTAGCATTACACCATGTATTGGTGATGGACCGATATGGTCAGTCCACGTTGTCCTTTTATACCCCATATTACCCCCGCCATGTCATTAGGCACATATTTTGAATTCTAGTACCAACAATTGCCCCTCATAGTCCATCTTACGATGCCACTCTTTGGCCAAAAGTATGTATGGATTATATTGATCAACGGTGTCGAACGACCTCTTCAGGTAACCTTCCCAACCACTCCACATATTTGGGTGTATTTTCCTCTTAGTTGAATTCTTGGCGGTTTGATCTTTCCCCTTTTCAAAAACCTTTGAACTCTAAGTGATAATTACTCTTCCGTACGAATATCAATCAACCTCTTTTCTTTCTTATGTTACGCTGCCATGTGCCCCTTTGACCGGCGTATTTTCAGCGAGGCTTTTTCTCTTACGGGTTTATCTTTTTAAAGAAAGGTGAACATCTTCTCCATCCTTCGATTATTTTTCTGCTACTTCTTTCTTTGTGTTCCTTTAAGCAACATGAGTTCTTCTGCTCCTGAACTTGATGAACCATGCTTGAAAGACCAACCAACACAGATCAGGGCCTCTCTTCATGCTCTTCCGATTCAAATTGAGGTAGAGACCTTCTTTGAGTCTTAATATTCTCTTGGTCCCAACCTTCTTTCTCCATCTCTTAAGGTAAAGAATTTTCCCCACCATAGGAAAGAGACACTCCTTTTTTGCAAGGCTGACCCTGTTGAAACCAAGGTTAAGCCCAGGGGTTGGCATCGCTTTTGGCCTTGTCATCTAGAGGGTTGGAGTGACTGGATTGAGCGGATGACTGTTGTTAAATCTAATGAATGGAATTTATTGGGAATCTTTCATGCTATTCAATTAACCAAACCTTTCATCCATCCCAACCATCCTCTTCTTCAATCTACTATAATTTTTTGGTCACGCTCTACTATTGCTTTCCACTTTCCTTGTGGCATGCTTAGTCCTACCCTTTTAGATATAGGGGGTCTATTGGGTCTTAGCCCCTTCGGCGAAGAGTTCAATGGAGCCACTAGGGGTTCTCTCACTGATTATGGCTTGGATTTTTCCAAGCATTGTACCTACCCTTACTATATGAAGACTTGTAAGAAATGGGTTGGTCCAGTCTCTCAAGAGGAATATATGGCATTTTTGCTCATGTGTCGCTCTATGATTTTTTCAAGAGCGGAGAAAATCTCCAAAGTTTTCTTAAAGTTGGCCAATGGTCAGCTTGTAGACTTGGCTTCTGTAGTCCTTTCCCATTTGTATTGAGGATGTAATATACTCCTTGAAAAGAACTTTACCAATGGTGGTGGCCCTTTTTGGGTGCTTCAAATGTGGCTCAGGGCCTACTTTCCGAAAGTCTATGCTCTTCAAGTTCGAAATATTGCTCCTATCATGGGCTACTCTTTTAAATATATGCCAGTGCCACCTCCTTCCCGTAGCCATTACTTCAATTTTTTCTCAAATATTCCTCTTACTCGTCCTCATGATGCCTTTACGCCCTTTCACTCCCTTGAGAACATACCTGAGTGGTTGGTTCAGCCATTTGTGAATCCTTAACTGCTTTTGATTTATAGGCTCATTACTTAACGTGTCGTGATCTATACTTTGGGATTACTCTTGAACACTCTAAGAATAATATGTGTGGAGCCAGATGTTATAATCCTCATTTTGTTGCACGTTAGTTTGGACGGGTTCAAGCAGCTCCTTATTCTTTTTATTACTCATTGTCTTACCAAAGGCTTTACCATCCCAAGCTTTTTGACGACGGGCAATCCAAAGGATCACAGAATTCAAGGCTCTCAGTCTTTCTGAGTTCATTCCTTTTTATTTTGAGCTAACCCCTTCCTTGACCGACCATTTCTGAATTTGGTGGCAGTCATACTATATTAGAGAATTGGATGCAGCTCTTTCTGACTGTGCCTCTTCCACCACTGCCCATAGTGAGGGCTTTGATACGGCCTCCTCTTCTGATGTGTAGAATCAGGGTAGCCAGAAACGTCATCTTCGTTCGGAAAAAGGTATTCTCAAAAGTATTCGATCATTGAATGTATCAGAATCCTTGTTCGGTATATCTCAAGCCATTAACTTTATGGTTGTCTCTTATCCCAGCCTTAGTAATTGTCTTCCTTTTTGAATTTCAACCTCTGATATCTCTTTCTCTTTTTTTTTTGGTCGTTTTGCCTTCAAGTGTTGCCTAAGGTTCTTTGGACACAGCCAATGTAGTACATATCATTGAGGAATTGTCTGGATTGCCACTGGAAGACACTTTTGCTAAACGAGTTCCCTTAACAAGGTTGAGAAAAGGGAAACGCTCAGTCGCAACTCCTAGTGGATCAACTTCTCCATCTTCTAAATAGTCTCGTTCAGAAGTGTCTTTTTCCGACTCCCAAAAGGTGGGAAAAGAAACAGCCTTGCCTCTACAGCACTCTCTTAGAGCTCCTGACGTCCCTAGTGGGCAAAGAAATGTTGATCAATTCCATAATCAGGCTGCTACTTCTACGGTCACGTCCTTGATCTCTGTTTCGACATCCTTAGCACCTCCTAGATCTGAAGGGGTAAGTTTTGTATGAGGAGTCCTTTTGATTAAAGGTAAGCTTAATAACCATTCCTTTTGCAATTCGTGCCTCCTCTTCCAGATTTTAGCGGCATGCTTTCTCATTTAAAGTCCTTGAGGTCCTCAAGACCTCTTCCTTCTATGATGACCTTAGGCGAATCTTCCCATACCTCTTCTGCCGTTGATCAAACAAGATCTCTATTTCAATCTTTGGCTCATTTATCCGCTAAAGAAATTTGGAAGCATGGTCACATGACGGACATGGAGTGTGTGGCTAATGAACTTCTAGTGATTCCCACTCGTTTAGTCAAGCAACACGATGTTGCAGAATATCTCAAGGACCTAAATAGACTTCTTAACGGTGTTGTCCCTGGAGCCATTGATATCATAAATTCCATTAGCCCCCTCCTCACTAAGTACAGGGCCACTTCCCAAGAGGTGGCTGATGGAAGGATTAAACTACTGAATCTTATGATATCAGCCTATAGACACCCAATTTTGTCACCCTCCTCTGGCTATAATGAAATATGGATCTTGGGCATGACTTTCGGCTTCCAACCGACAGAGATGATGATGGAAACATTCCCTATCTGAAACCCTAGAGTCCCCACATGGGAGAGAGGAAGGTCTAATTTTGACTTTTCATATATGAAGGAATCTGGTCAAGATGACCATGCAGATAAATAGTGCTCGGAACCACGATTCTGACGATATACGATACATCAAAATTGGGTTGATGGATCTAAGGCAATCATCCCCGAAAAAGCACACCTTCCCGCACAAATGCCGCACACATGAACAGTCCCGGTGGAAACCTGAAAAAATCCCTCACCTAACCTAAACACCCTAAAATTCATCTCCTACCTACCCGGATAACCCCGAAACACTCCCAGGTCTGAAACCCTTAAAATCCCTGCATGAGAGGGAAGGGATCCAATTTTGGTTTTTTATATACGAAGGAATCCGGTTAAGATGACTATACAGATGAATAGTGCTTAGAAATACGATTCCAACGATATATGATATGCCAAAATTGGACCGACGGATATTCTGTAATCATCATCGAAAAAACCCATATTCACGGGCGCACTACGCGCTCTAGCCAATAGGCTAGCTCACACGTGTGCTCGCTTGCCCACGGGCTGCAACATATGCATGCATCCATGCCATGCACACAGCCCCACAGCCATGCACACAGCCATGCACACCCCTACACACCCCCACCACACAGTATGCGCGCCCCCACCGCAGACATGAGCACCCTTGCCACACAATGTGTGCCCCCCCCCGTCGCACGCGTGCATGCCCCTGCTCCACATGTGCGTGCAGCCCCTCCACACACGTGCGTGCCCTTGCTACATGCCGTGCACACTTTGCCTGCATGGTCGTGCACACTGTGTCTGCACCATGCACAGGTGACCTTTACACCGTGCACATTACTCGTACACCCACGCGTGCATGCACCCACTGTGCACATTACCCGCACACCCATGCATTTGTGCTCCTGTGACATTACCCACACTACCTGCTTAAACTTTCTGTCTCCTCTTGCTTTTCCAAAAACTATCTTTTTTGGCAAAACCTTCTCTCTCCTCCCACTTTTCAAAAATCACCTTTTTACTACTAAAGTTTCTCTCTCCTCCCACTTTTTCAAAAATCACCTATTTTCGGCTAAAGTTTCTCTATCCTCCTGCTTTTTTAAAAACCGTATTTTTTGGCTAAACCTTCTCTCTCCTCTCGTTTTTCTGAAAATCACCATTTTATGGCTAAAGTTTCTCTCTCCTCTCGTTTTTTCAAAAATCACCATTTTCTAAGCTAAAATTTCTCTCTTGTCCCATTTTTTCTGAAAACCCCCTTTTACCCACTAGACAAAAACCCTCTCCACCCATTTTGCCTTTAAAACCCTCCCTTTACCCATTGGATAAAAATCCTATCTCCTCACTTTAAGCAAGGGCCCCCCCTTTCGTCCACTGGATAAAGGGATTCCTCCTCTCTTATTTGGCTAAAAAAAATATAAATACCCCCTCCCTTAGAAGAAAAAAATACACCAACACACCAGAATCCCCTTTTAGAGTGAAGTTTTCCTCCCCCCTCGTGATTTTCTTCTGATCTTCGGGGCGATCTTCGTTAAGATTCGAAAAATCATTCGGATCTTCAAAGTGTTCTTCGGGATCTTGAAGATCTTTAATCCAATTTCTTAGTTAGATCCAATTTTTAGCCAAAAACATTATGTTCTTGAGCCATCTTCCGTGAGTGTTTTTTAGCGTTCTTGATATAGAAACCCCCCTTTTTTAAGTTCTTCAGGTCTACGAAGAGATCTTTGTTAAGATCTAAAACTCTGTTTGGATCTTCAAAGTGTTCTTCAGGACTTTGGAGTTATTCAATCCATTTTTAGGTCGACCCATTTCTTTTCAGAAATAGCCCTTCCTAGTGGAACCCCTATCCGAGTGTCCCTGAAATACTTTCAGAAATAGCCACTCCTAACGAAAGCTCTGCCGGAGTGCCACCTCATTCCAAGCCTAGAAATAGCCTTCCCTAGCCGAAGCTCTATTCGAATCCAAAGCCAAAAATAGTCTTCCTTAGCTGAAGCTCTGTCTAAATCCAAATCCGAAAGTGACAGTTCCTAGCCGAAACTCTATCCGGATACCATCACATTCAGCATCTCTCAAGGAAGGAAGTTGGAGGTCAAGACCATCTTCCCCTGAGTCAGGAGAACACAAAAGATAGTTCGAGCCGGTACCAATCAGGGGCCCACCCCTCTTGACCCAAAACAGGGGTCAAATTTAGGTATAATCTCTCTCCTCTTTTAAGCATAATGTAGACATCTAATAAGCCTTGTTTTAGTGTATATAATAGTTTGAATTCAATTAATGCATATATGTATGACAACTTAGCCATACATGTGGAATAGTAATAATTATGAAAAATATTCATTCTCAAGCATCTAGTAAGAAGACTGGTTGAACCGGGCAGATTGGGTGCTTAAGACCTTCCCAACTCTGCAACTTAACAGTTACCCTAAATCTCTAGGCCAGACCAAATTTTAGGCCATTTTCTTAGGAATTGGACCCACCTCCAGGTCCTAGGCCCATAACCTTAGGTGGTGGCTCCAAACCCCACTTGCATGATCCTGATCCCCGAATTGGACCATTATCAAAATCCCCGTCTCAAATGATGAATTTTACACTCTTACGAAATAGGCCTCCACGTATCTCCAAGCGACGATATGGCAGTGCGGGGCTTGCAAGCGAAGCACACAAGACTTGAACCCCTCCTCCTCATATGAAAGTGAAAGAGAGAGAGAGAGAGGAGAGAGGATGGGGATGTATAGTCTCTTCTTCTTCGGCTGCTACCCTCACAGTGGCAACTCCACTGGGGATAAATGTCAAGCTTCCAATACTAGATGCTACCTTTAAATGTAAGAACATTTTCCACCACATTTGTTTGAAAACGTATTTAGCTAACCCTATATTTATAATTGTATTCTCTAACTGCATCATGCATCATGCTCAAAGTGAAATCATTTGACAGAGGACTCCTTGTCATGCCCGTACCCTCGGGGAGGTCAATACATGTCATAGAGAGTACTCTGAGAGCTAATGTTACCTGCTTCCTGTACAAGAATGAAAGGTATTGTCAAATGGTAAGGATGTTGTATTTGTGCCAACACCCTCGGGGAGGTCCATGCACTTTATAGCATTCTGACATCGAATGCGTTTTCAAACGGTGAGGATGTCTGTATTTGTGCTAGCACCCTCGGGGAGGTCTGAGCACTTTACGACATTCTGAGATCGAATGATGGTTACCCTACATTACACTTTTATACACAATCACTTATGGTTCCACCACCCCATGGCCAATTGCTTAACCTCGTGTGTAGTCACAAGTAATGGGCAAGGAAGTCACCCCCTTGATCTCGTACCTACGCGTATATCAAAAGGATTATGTACTTGCCTATATAGATCTATCAAGGAACCCTTGTCAGTCCTATTGCATCCACCACATGCTCGCATCATGTAGAAAATAGATGAAGAAGCTAGGAGCACCACAAGCTAATTGTAGAACTTGTTTACGTTCTTGAAAAGGAATGTTCCTACACTATATTCCAATCCTAAAGAATTACTTTCCTAAAGTGGATTTCAGATAAAAGGTGTCCCTCCTCCTTAAGGAAAAATTCCAGATATGTGACTCAGGGGCAATCCTACCAGAGTCATGTCAAGTCCCAAGAAGTCCCGAGAAAATCAGGAGGAAGGACACCTAGTGGAAAAAGAGCAAGGAAAGCATACTTTTATTACATGGAATGTCTTATGGGAATATTCTCAACAAGCCATTTGTATGAACTTCTGGCTTATGGCATTAGGTGGACCAAAGGCATCAAACCCTATCCACCCCTACCATATAGCGGACTGACCTTGGATAAATTAATGTTTGTTAATTTAGTGAATGTATGAACAAGGGGTTGGGAATTCAAGAATCCTAAAATAAACCACTTTTGGTTCAGGCACAATTCCACACTTCAAGTATTCACCGTTGTCCCTTCGGACGTGTTAGGGTAATCAGTTGACTCGCCTAAATCCAAAATCACCTCCGTCATCTCTTCGAGATTATCTACTACTAGGTGATTACAGCCCAGTAAGCATGGATCCACCCAACATGAAAACACCCGAACAGGCCTGGGTCTGTCTCGTGGAGACCTTGCAGATAGAAATGGATGAAGTCAAAAGAGGGATAGCTCAGATATTGCATACACTTCAGAACCCTCCCAGAGCTGATCCCAGAAATGAGCCAGCACCAGCAATAGGAGATGTAGACCAGAATGGAGCTATAGGTCATCATGAGAATACTTGTCGAGCTGACTCAGGGGAACCGGAGCATGTCTAGCCAACCGGTCAGAGAGGATCTTCACCTACCTGTCCCAATGGTCAATGAGGGGCCTATTCCAGGGGGGTCCCTCCTCCTAGGGTAGTGATCGAAGATGAAGAAGAGGAATTTGCAGCACATGTCCATTTTGAGCCTCCAGAGAAGGAGAAAGAAAGGAAGCTCAGAGAGCAGTTAGAGAACATAATTCGAGCAGGAAAAGGCTCAGAAGGCCAAGCAGTGGCTTATGAGGAAATGAGTTTTTTCTATTGAGCAAGAATTTTAGAAAAATTTAAATGGCAGACTGATAGATTTGATGGGTTCGGAGACCCCAAGGCTCATCTCAAGGTCTTCCTCAACATCGCCAAGTCATGGTAACTTACAGATAACCAGATGGGGCTAGCCTTCATGTTAACCCTATCAGGACCAGCACTGAGGTGGCTCACATAGTTGGAGTCATCACAAACTCAGAATTGGGGGACGGTAGTAAAGGCCTTCACCAAACAATACTCCTACAATACTAAGGTGGATGTGAAATGTGGGACCTTGAGACGTTAAGGCAGCAACCTAAAGAAGGATTCACCGCCTTCTTGATGAGATTTAGAGACAAGGCCACCAAGATGGCAGATAGGCCTTCAGAAGCAGAGCAGGTAGAGATGTTAATAGAGAACTTGTCAAAGCCCTATTATGGTGTTCTTTGCTATCAGCATTTGTAAAATTTGATGCCTTAATAGCTACTAGCACACGGTTCGAGAATAGAATTCTGAGAGAGGCCCAGTATCAAGGATCCTCCCAAAATGCAAGCAAGAACACCTGAGTCGAATGGAGAAAGGGTCCATAAACTAATATGGTAAGTGCAGTTCAGTAGTCAGTCTCACCAGCCACTTCTTCACAGCTCTTCATAATACAAGCAGATGCACCCGCCCAAAAGGCTCCTCACCCAAGAAGGCAATTTTTTGATTTGGGAATACCCGTAACAGTCGTATATGACAAGTTAAAGAAGCAAGGATTGCTAGGGACAGTGGCTCCAAGAGTGATCAGCAACCCTCCTCTAGCTTGGTATAGGGATCATGAGTATTGTGCCTACCACACTCAGAAGGGGCACAATGCTGAAAGATGTTTGGGTTTACAGCATGCAATTCAAGATATGGTAGACAATGGAACCATTGAGGTCAAGATCGAACAACCTCCCAATATCAATACCAATCCACTCCCCGATCATATGAACAATCTGGATGAAGAAACTACTGAGAGTGACCCTACTCAACTCATTGTACCTAGAGCTCAAAAGAATCATATAAATGCCCACAGTTATAGGAAAATCATGAGTTAAAGGACTAGAGTCATAAGAACCCTCAGAAGAAAAGAATCATCAGAGGAAGAGTCAGAAGATTGGGTGCCCCCTGTCCATCCCTCCTCATCAAAAGAATCCGTCGTACAGCATTACCAGCCTCCGGCACCTTATCAGCCTCCGCCATATCATCAACCTTTCCCCCACCATCAAAGTAGAGGAACCTCTTCATCCTATCACCCCTAATCTTCATATCCTACCTCTAACATTACATCACTTTCATACCATCCCACTTCATATCCCTCATCACCCTCATACCAATCCCATTCTTAAGGTTCGGTGTATAACCCAAAAGAAGGATGGATAGACGGGTACGATTGGAAGGATAAGCTTGCACTACGAGATTCCCCAAAGATGACTTCATCAACAGGGTTAGTAAATGCATTGGGGGAAGACTAGGAGAGTGATCCCACTTCTCTAATTCAGCCTGTTGTAACTTCAGAAGACAATCCAGAGGTAATTGAAGAGATTACATCTGATCTTCTCAAAGCACTAACCACATTGCTATATTCCACATAGGGAGTGACACGGAGGATGATGAGTCAGGACTGGTCTAACTTCGAGCCAGCAATGATAGGACCAACCTATGGAAATCTTTCGGTCTGTATGCTTTGAATACTACATACGTTTGGATGTCAGAGAATTTGATGGTCCTGAGGAATCTGATGAAGAATCAAGGAGTGAAATCAAAAAAGAAGAGGAAGATGACGATGACGATGATGATGAGGACAAAAATGAAGATGAAAAGGATGGAGATGACTCTGAGGATGATGGGTATCCAGACTGGGATGACTACCAAGGGCCTTGGTACAATGATTATGATGATGAGTCAGAATATTACTCACTAGAACATCCGATATGTTTCTCAGTCTACGCCATTGGCAATGATGGCCTCATAGCTGATCCAACAGGTAGCATTTACCATTCCCTATGTATGGAGGGAGATGATTCTACATCAGATTCAGAAAATGAGGGGGAATTTGGAAAGCCGACGTAAGTTTATATGGACGAACAGTACTCCACATTTGAGTTAGAAGAAAAACTGTGTGAAGTGTATTCTAACACATTGAGAATGCAAAAAAGGGTAAAAGAAATTGATAAAATGTTAGGGGAAGTAATCGTCAGTGATCTTTACTACCGGGAGTAATTGGGTGATTTGAAGGAAATAGGACCAGATGACAAAATCACAGAGGTGGTAGACGGTGTATTCCAATAGCTTTCCAATGCAGTCAAGAAGCTACGAGCCAGGGCAGTGGATATTTGTGGAGGTCCTCGACTTCCCACCCGAAGCAGGGAAGGAGAATCAGAAGAAGATGATTCTATGGTGGGGATAATCACCCTAACCAACAGTGATGATGAAGATAGTTATCCCACCGAGATTATTGTGAAAATACTAATCAACGTGATGGAAACTAGAAGTGGGAAAGACTACAAGGGCAAGGCTCTAGCAGTAGAGCAGCCAAGGGCTAATGAAGCTGGAACTAGCAGCGTAAAGAAAGAGCCAGAGAACCCACTCTTGGCTCAACTCAAGAAGTCCCAGGAAACATCTCTATTTGGGAATTATTTATGGCATCCCCTTAGCACCGTGAAGCAGTCTTGAGGTCTCTCGCTAATGTGTAAGCACCGATTGAGATAAATCCAATGCACCTCACACATATAGTAGGAGCAACATGTGTAGTGCAGTCTCTGATGTTCTCAGATTCTGAGCTTCCTGGGGAAACCCAACACAATCGGGCTCTCCATATTACAGTTGAATTCCTTGATAAAATAGTTCCCCAGGTTCTTGTATCGGCATCAACTTAAAAGAAATGAGGCCAACCACCCAAACCATAAGGGCATTCGATAATACCAAGAGGAAGATCCTTGGCATCATTAGACTTGCTATAAAGATTGGCCCGTGAAGTTTGATGTTGATTTCTAAGTCATTGATATATCGACAGTTTTTAACATGCTCTTGGGAAGGCCTTAGTTGCATCCTACAAAAGCGGTGTCCTCTAGTCTCCATAAAAAAATGAAGATCATTCATGAGGGGAAGGTGGTCTTAGTGGTCGGAGATCCTGAAGTGGTTAATACTCTGGTCAACATTGAAAATGGGGAAGAACAAGACCAGGAGGTGCAACTGAGTGGTTTTGAAATAGACACCACTTGCGCAGCCATTGCCAAAGAAGCTCCAAAGGAGAAAATCCTAGCTAATTATAAAGCCATCCGGAGTCCGCCAGTGCATCAGATGATGAAGAACATACAGTATTTTCCTAGCATGGGATTGGGAAAATATCACCAAGGAGTTCCAAAGCAGCCTAGTTTGGCAGTGAACAAAGAAAAAAATGGTCTCGGGTACACTCCTCCAACTATCAAAGGGCAGAAAGTGCTGAGGATGACTAGGAAGATCTCCGTCACTTACTACCCTACTCTTAATGGATACTTTGTGAAAGAAGGAGAGGATTTCCCCTTTTGTGGGAATGTAGAGCCATGGTTTGATGAAATTGCCACCAAGATGCAACCAGGACTTGAAATTTTCTTCCAAGACGAGTTTGATTGGGTGACTCATAAAGTGGAACAATAGAAAATGCTAGTCAAAGAAGGTGACCAAGACAGTTGCATCACTGGGATAGCAGAATTTACACTTATTAAGACTGGGTCTTCCTCTGATGATCCTACAACACTGTTCCAATCAAAGGAGGCACCTAGTCCTCGAGTTCTCATGAAGTGAGAATGGGAGAAGAAGATAAGGCTCACCTAGAGTCTGTCACTTCCCATTGATTTAAAAGGTTTCATTTGCTCTCTCCTACAAGAGCCAAGAGCCCAAGAGTTGCATGAGCTCAAGCCCCATCCTTTCAGAGGAAGAAGTGTGTATGCAAAATAGAGGAGAGCACAGAGGATGATGGTTTGTATGTATTATACCTGAACCAATTGCAATGGGAAGGCTCGTGAAGGTGGTCAAAGATGTGACCGGGTTATCAGGATGGCATCCCTCAACAGGCTCGAAAAGATAGACTTCATGGAAAAAGGATTGAGTAGTCTCCATCAATCTTCACCCCTCAGAAAGTTTAGCTTCCAAGAGCACAAGATTGATTAGCTGGTATTCATGAAGAAGCGGGCACCTGTCCAGAGGAACCATGAAGCCACTAAATAAATAACAGCAACTTTCTCAGTAGGCGAAGAAGGCCCTTTGCCACATCTCCTCGTCCATCAAGCCACTGAACCACTTCTGAACTGGACAAGCATTGGAGAAAACTTCAAGTTTTCTCATGCTATTGATTCAACTAGCCTGATTACCCCTGGTGAAAGCATCAAGCCAGTTATCGAGTCCATAGTCAAGTCTATTGTTTATGATTCTATGTTGAGAAGAGTCCATAGTCCTTGTATGTCGAGTCTGTTACTCCTTCTTTCATGAATGGAATTTTTTATTTTGAGTATAACTTGCCTCCTTTTTCTGATGAGGATCTTACTAAATATCACAAATTAATAAAATAATACAAACCAAAGAAAGGCCAACCCATCCGTGAGGATACTCGGGTTATTAATCTAGGAACCGACCAATGCCTTCGAGAGGTAAAAATTGGCACTACCCTTGATAAGGAAGAAGCAGAGCGGATGATTAATCTTCTGAAGGAATTCACCAAGGTCTTTGCTTGGTCTTACGAGGATATGCTTGGTATCGTCCCCAACATCGTGTAGCATCAATTGTCGACTTACCCTAGGGTAGAGCTGGTAAAATAGAAGCTCCGAAGAATACGACTAGAATAGAGTAAAAAGATCAGAAAAGAAGTTGTAAAGCAATGGAATGTGGGGTTCCTACAAGGGGTAAAGTACCCCCAATGGTTGGCTAATATTGTACCAGTATCGAAGAAAGATGGAAAGTTACGAATGTGCATAGACTTCCGAGATCTTAAAAAAGTAAGCCCTAAAGAAGACTTCTTATTACCTCACATTAATGTATTAGTGGATAATACAGCAAGGCATGCTTTATTATCATTCATGGCTGGATTCTCGGGATACAACCAAATAAGTATGCACCTAGAGGATCGTTAGAAAATAGCCTTCACCATTCCATGGGGAACCTAATGTTATAAGGTGATACCTTTTGGACTGAAGAACACCGGGGCAACCTATCAAAGAGCAGCCACGGCCATATTGCATGACATGATGAACAAAGATGTGGAAGTCTATGTGGACGACATGATAGTAAAGTCTAAAGATTGGCAGAGGCATATTCCTTCACTAAGGAGATTCTTTAAAAGAACCAAGAAGTATCAACTGAAGTTGAACCCTCAGAAGTGTGTATTTGGGACAACGACGGGAAAGTTGTTAGGCTTCTTGGTAAGTGAAAGAGGCATTGAAGTTGACCCTATCAAGATCAAGGCAATTCAAGAAATGCCCATGCCTTGGACTGAGAAGCAAATACAAGGATTTCTAGTATATTAGCAGATTCATAGCTTAGTTGACTACAATCTGTGAACCAATTTTTAAGTTGTTGAAGAAGGATCAGCCAACAAAATGGAATGACCAATGCCAGCAAGCCTTTGACAATATCAAGGAGTACCTTATGAACTGTGGGAGAATATTCCATGTGCTCTTTGCTAGTAGAGAAGAAAATAGAAAAAGGGGTAGAGCACGCCATATATTACCTCAGCAAGAAGTTTCTGGAATATGAGACCCAGTACACATCTTTGGAAAGAACTTGTGCTGCATTGATTTGGGCAACTAAAAGGTTACGACACTACATGGTTTCCTATCTGGTGCATTTGTTCTCAAAAATGGATCCCATCAAATATCTCTTCGAGAAACCCACCTTAACAGGAAGGATGGCCCTTTGGTTACTTTTGCTATTAGAGTTTGACATCACCTATGTTACTCAGAAATCTATTAAGGGCCAAGTCATAGCTGATCATTTGGCTACTCACCCCTTAGAAGATGGAAGGTCCTTGGATGATGCCTTTTCTGATGAAGGAATCACTGCAATAGAGGAAGAAGACCCAATTAATGAATGGCAGTTATTCTTTGACGGGGTATCCAATCAAAAGGGGTGTGGTGCAGGAGTATTGCTTGTCACTCCTGACGGTCTTTATTTACATTCCGTCATTCTGCCTCGACTTCTCATGTACCAACAACATTGTTGAGTATGAAGCTTGTGCTTTGGGGTTTGAAACTGTTTTAACCATTGGGGTAAAAAGGATTAAGATTTACGGTGATTCATCCATTATCATCTGTCAGACACAGGGAAAGTGAAAAACTAGAGATGAGAAGCTAAAGTCATATAAAAAACATCTAGAAGAGGTGATTGAACACTTTGAAAAAATTTCATTCGAATACTTCCAGAGGGATAATAATAGGTTTGTTGATGCCCTTGCAACCTTGGCTTCTATGGTAGAGTGCAACCCTATGGCTAGAGTCCGACCATTCTTGGTAAAACAAAGAAGTAGGCCCATATATCAAAATTCAATGAACTCTCTCACTGTGGATGGTCAGTCTTGGTTCACTCACATAGTGGATTTCATCAGGGAAATGAAGTATCCAGTTGAAGCAACTGATAGAGAGAAGAAGTTTCTAAGAAGATATGCCACCCAGTTTATTCTCCAAGAGGATTTGTTATACAAACGGTCCTATGACGGAATACAGTTATTGTGTGTAGATGAGGAACAAGCTACAACTATCATGGAAGAAATTCATTAAGGTCTTTGTGGACCCCACATGAATGCTAAGATGTTATCTAAGAAGATCCTTAGGCTAGGATATTATTGGAACACAATGGAAGTGGATTGCATGGAATTCATCAAGAAATACCACAAGTGTCAGATATTTGCTAGCATCATACATATCCCACCAATAGAGTTGCATTCGCTCAGTTCACTTTGGCTATTCTCCACTTGGGGCATTGATATCATTGGAAATATTAACCCTAAAGCATCCAACGGCCATAAGTTCATCTCGATAGCCATTGATTATTTCACCAAGTGGATAGAAGCTCAATCCTATGCAGTCCTCACATCTGCTAAGGTGGCCAAGTTTATCCAGGAAAACATCATTTCTGATATGGAGTACCTTAGGAATTGATATCAGATCAAGGATCCCACTTCTGGGGTAAGACCGATAAAATCTGCACAAAATTTGGTATCAGAAGGCATCGCTCTACCACTTGCAAGCCACAGACCAATGGGACAGTAGAAGCAGCTAACAAGAATGTCAAATTCATTCTATAGAAAATTACAGAAACACACAAGGATTGGGCTGATATGTTACCCCTTGCCTTATGGGCATACTGGACTTCTATACGATCCTTGACAGGGCCAACCCCTTTCTCTTTGGTATATGGGGTTGAGGCGATTCTACCCATGGAAATCCTAGTACCATCCCTAAGGGTGCTTCTTAATAGTCAGCTACCTGAAGGATAGTGGGTGAAGGCTAGACATGAAGCGCTCAATTTTCTTGATGAAAGGCACATGAAGGCTATAGATAATCTGAAGAAGTATCAACTAAGAATGGCCAAGGCCTTTAACAAAAATATGAAGCCCCGCCACATAAAGGTGGGTAAACTTGTTCTTAAAGAGCAAAGGGCCCCAATTTATGACCCAAGAGGAAAATTCAGGCCCAACTAGAGCAGCCCATTTAGTGTTAAAGAAATTCTACCAGGCCAAGTTATGAAACTCATAGACCACAACGGTGAAGAAATACCCAGACTGGTTAACATAGATCAACTCAAGAAATATTATGTCTAAAAGGGTGAATGGCCTGAACTATGTCAGACCTGATTCCTTTTGAGGGGTACGTAGGCAACTTGACATGTGCAAGTGCAGTCTCAACCATCTAAGGCAATAAATTGGTTCCTTAATTAATAATCAAAGTACCTTAAAAGATCATTATAGTTTGTATCCCCAAAGAATCGCCATTTGACATGCAGGACCATTAGGCATTTGTCATTCACCTATGGTCCATCCATTCTTACCCAGGATTCTATCCCCTAAAAGAAAATCGCCACTCGACACCAGTTTATCAAGGCCAGTTTATCTCCACCCTTGATCAGTAAAAGTCAAAAGAGAAAAAAAAAAAAAAGAAGAGCTTGATGCAATAGTGGTAAAGGATTGTTTGAATCATTAGCTAATGAGTAATTCTTTGATAAATCATCATATCTCGTTATTTGTATTGGTTTCAGGAAAATTCATGGGCTCGTTGGATAAGACGTTGAGGAAATGGACCTTAGACATAAATATGAGGGCACCAGGATTGCTGGAATCCATAAATGTGTCATTTCTTGGCCATGTTAGATGTGTGAAGATACATCACCAATTACTCCGATAGGTGCCTCAACACTAGGATGCCAACGTGCATGTATTTCGGTTTGGATTAGTGGAGATTTTCCCAAGTCTTAAAGAATTTTGGGTTTGTATGCTATTTCCACCCAAAGGCAGTTTGTTCCAACCCTCTTTGAAGAAAGATTGCTTAGTGAAAATTCAGGATTTCTTTGGATGGAAAGAAGAAGAAGTAAAGCAGTTTGTCAGGTATGGGAAGATGACACTCTGAAGGTGGCTCAGATCTTCATCCAATGTCTACCAATGGGAGGATTCCATCAGCAGCGATCCCTAGATGCTTATTTACTTTGTATGATAACTTGTTATGTTCTCCACACTCCTGGGCATGGTGCACCTTCTATTCTGATTGAGGTAGTAAAACAGTTGAAGAAGGGAGGTGACATCGTCCCTACAGTTCTTGCAGAAACGTTCAATGGATTTGATGACATGAGCAATGGTCATAGATTCAGACTAGATCATTATTAGGGAAGTCCTTCTATTTTTTAGAGTTGGCTCCTTGAGAAACTGAAGCTCACCACACCATTAAGGGGAAGCCCACTCGAAGTTTTTTGTTATCGGGATGAAAGAGAAGTTTCAGAATTCGACCTTATCACTAATTGGAAGAAGTACTTATAGGAAAGGACTATGCAGGATATCACATGGAGGTGCCTAGGGAAGCCATAAGAAGATTTTCTGATGAAGACCCCTGGCCACAACTATGTCAGACTGATGGGATTGACACACATGTCCTTTTATTTGCCTATGTTAATCAACCGACAATACGGGCTCGAGGAGAAGGACCCAGAAGAGTTAGTGAACTTTCACCCACCTCAAGAATTGTCTCCCCACCTTGTTATTCACCTATCCTGTCTGTGGTAGGAAAGTGGTCCCCCTTTTCATGTTATTCACTTGGTAATGGAATGAGAAAGTATATGGATTTTCATGTTATCCCGATTATTCTAATTATGACTGGAGTTATGGAATTGATTGTGCATAAGCATTGTAAACAAAAAAAAAAGAGGGGGAAGAAAGATTTTTTTTTGTGGCAAAAGTAAGTTTTCAAAGAGATGCTAGAATAAAATAATGAACAAACAAGGGGAGGAAAAAGGAAAAAAGAAATAAAATATCCATATGTTTGTGTTTACAGGAAATACAAGAACAAATCCCTATGGGTCAGAAGCCATCATCTAAACCGTACTCTAAACCATCCTCATAAAGCACTGGGGAGTCCACAGATGCTACTCCAACCTGCTCCAGCCTCTGGGTCAGACCTCAATTAGTGTACTCTGTCGGGCAATCTCCCTATCCTCGGTAACTATCACCTCGCACAGGCCATAGTGCATCCTCCTAATCTCAGTGTAGACCTCCGGGGACACCTAAGAAAGAGCATATCAGCCAAAGGAAGTCAAGAGTTAATTGAAAAATGATTAGATACTCACATAATCATAAGGAATAGGTAGCCCAAGGGAAGCGTCTACATCTGTGTTCGGCTTCAGAAGATGAGGGAGGCTGGGGTTGGTAGTGTTGGGATAGGTCTAGGCAAGGAAGCCATAAAAAGGGACGTTAGCAACTCTGAGAGACCTGTTGACACTGGCAGAGGGCCTTGTTTGTGAAGAATCGATAGCATTGGCATGCGATCAAACAACAGAAGGATCTAAACGTCTTACTCTCCCCTAAAAGAACATCAGTCAAGACCAAAATAAGGAAGAATCTGTAGGAAATACTCAAGAAAGGGAAACATAACACTGGACCATTGGGACCGTGAGGGGTGCACACTGTCTCCTCCTCCAGGAAGGCTCCGTAGTCCCTATCCAGATCAAGAAAGGAGTCCTCCCATACTCCGTTAGCCAAGTACTTCGTTTTGTCCGCAGGGACAATCTCTGGACAATGCATAGTGGATGGGGGAAGACCAAGAGAAGGACGTGGATCGATGTCTGACTACTGGGGTACTACTCTCTCTCCTAAGTACCAGGCATGGCCCCACAAGCCCTAGAAAAGGACTCGGTTCTTAGACAGATGATGAACCCAGACGAATCTCTCAGAATTTGAAAACACAAGGTCATGGAATGGTCTCCAAGTAGCCTGCAAACCCAAGGAAGGTTAAGTACAGCGTCAGGCGAATAGAATTTCAATATCAGACATGGCATACCTCAGTGAGATTGTTCAAAAGAGAATGAGTGGTGGTCCTCGGAGGATAGCGTCGGGCCCAGACCACTTGGTTATCTCCCCATTTTGTGGCCAGGGGGAAGAAGAATGTCTTAGGATCCCTCAGTTTGGGGGCTATGGTTCCCATATGCTCAAAACACCAGGACTATTTCAAGAAATCAAAGTAAGAAAGTGCAGACCAAATGACTAAAAAAAATAGATAAGAGAAGGAAAGTTACCTAGATGATGCAGCCTGCCCCCTTGAGGCCCCTATCCCCATAGGCAGCAGGTCTAGGGACCGCAAGAGATATGCATAGGCAGCCCCACCCCAGTCCCATGTATCTATTGTATGAAGATCTTTGAGGAAGAACACTAGGCGTATATCTACTCCCCCTCGGAGGTCACTTAAGAGGCACTAGCCCACGGCAAACAGCAAGAAGGAATGTGCTATCTGAGACATGTTGCTTGGATTCTCCCCTAGGCCAACTTTCCACAATCAGGCACTAATCTCCCCTAGGTGGATGGATGTCTGGCCGACTTTAATGGTGATACCGGTCAGATCTGTGAACTCCCTGATAGTCAGGAATCTTGCGGGTAGGGTCATGGTTCCATCCCCAAATGGAATGCCCGTCAAGGCATAAAAGCACATAGGCGTAATGGTGATCTCGCCAACAGGAAGGTGAAAAGTGTGAGTACTCGGCGACCACCGCTCCATCAGGGGCCCCACTAATACCGAATTAAACTTTCGGGTCTCTACAAGAGCCAATCGGCACAGACAGGTATCATCAACCATCTCCTTTACCCTACGAGGGAGCATCCCATGCCAGGACTGGACCATGTTTTGATGGCCATAAGAGGCCAAGTAGGTGTGTTCCTTCCCTCATGCTAACAGAAACAAAAAAAAAAAAAAAGCAAGCAAGCAAAAAGAAGAAACAATATGATAATAAAAAAAAAAAAAAAAAAAGGAAGAACAAAACAGGAATAAAAGATGATCAAAATAATGAATGAAATATAAAGACTTACCCAGGAACCCCATATGGAGTTGTAGATGTGATTCAGGCTGTTGTGAACACCCGGAATACCACTCGGCCAGACCCTCATCCTTATGGGAAGGACTGCTACAACTCTTGAGCTAGACCTCTCCCAGAGTCTTCCTCTTCCTCCTTTCGGCCATATTTTCATAAACAACAAAAACCCTTGGAAACTTTTTCAAATTATAAAAATCCCCAAAAAGTTTTCTAAATTGTAAGAAGCCCTAGAAAGTTTTCCAATTTATATAAAAGCCCACGAGAATGTCAAATTCTCCAAATAGCTCCTCCCTCAAGAACAAGATGAATATCTTTAAGAACTCCAAGAGCAAAATGAAGAACACCAAAAACAAACTTCAAGAACAAGAGAAGAAACTTCAAGAAAAACCAGAGGGTTCCAAGAACTCACTTCACTCAGAAAAGTTAGAATAAAGAATGAACAAGGGAGGGGACCATTTTATATAAATGAAAATTTCTCCAAAAAAAAAATTAAGATTCTGAATCAAGCATCAAGAATCAAATTCTACACTAAAAATAAGGATCAAGGAAAAATCAAGAGAAGACATAATTTACCCGGCCCTAGGCAGCCAATCTCATTGACCTGGCCCTAAGAGGCCCAATCACATTTATCCGGCCCCAGGTGGCCCAATGTTGTTAACCCGGCCCCAGGAGGCCCTTTCTTTTTTAGTCGAATCCGAGTGGCCCGTTCTCATAGACCAAATCCCTAAACTGGCACATTGAAGCCTGGTTAAGGAAAATCCAAGCATCAAACATTTTTTACTTGTTACAAAATTGGAAGAGCAGCGAATTCCTCTCTGGTAACCATCGGTCCCAGATAGTTCAGACCTAGCCTGGAGACCATATTCCCTAAACTGGCACATGCGAGGCCCAGCTAAGAAAGAATTAGGATCAGAGTACTAACTTTTTTTATAGGATTGGAAGAGCAGCGAATTCCTTTACCCCAATTGGCAGCCCAAGTAAGTCCTAAAACTTTAGAGATATTATCTGTTGTATTTTTTCAACTCTGTCATAACTGAGCAAGATCACGGTAGTATATGCTCCGGATGACAAAATAGGGTCGTTCTTTTCTTTGCCCTTCAGCCTATTGCATAGGCCTCGGCCAAAGAGGGGCATTCTATAGACACCCAATTTTATCACGCTCCTCTGGCTATAATAAAATATGGATCTTGAGCGTGACTTTCGACTTCTGACTAACAGAGATGATGATGGAAACATTCCCTATCCAAAACCCTAGAGTCCCCACACGGGAGAGAGGAAGGTCTAATTTTAACTTTTCATATATGAATGAATCTGTTTAAGATGACTATGAAAATAAATAGTGCTCAAAAACATGATTCTGACGATATATGATACTTCAAAATTGGGCCGACGGATCTCCAGCAATCATCCCCAAAAAATCATGCCTTCCCACACATATGCTGCACACACGGACAGTCCCGCTGGAAACCTAGAAAAATCCCTCACTAACCCAAACACCCTAAAATTCATCTCCTACCTACCTAGATAACCCTGAAACACTCTAGGGTCTAAAACCCTATAAATCCCCGTGTAGGAGGGAAGGGGTCCAATTTTGGCTTTTCATATATGAAGGAATCCGGTCAAGATGACATTACAGATGAATGGTGCTCAGAAATATGATTCTGACGATATATGATCCGCCAAAATCAGACCGATGAATCTCCCGTAATCATCATTGGAAAAACCCATATTCACGACTGCGATGCGCGCTCTAGCCAACAGGCCAGCCCGTGCACGTGCTTGCTGACCACGAGCTACAGAACATGCACGCAGCCATGCCATGCACACATCCCCACAGCCATACACACCCCTGCCACATGTTGTGCACCCCCACTGCACGTATGCATGCCCCCGCCGCACAGTGTGTGTGCCCCCACTGCCCAGTGTGTGAGCCTCTACCGCACGTGTGCACATGCTGTATAGTGTGCATGGCCCCCCTCCCTTAGCCTATCCCAAGCTAAAGCTCTGTCGGAGTGCCACCTCATCCCAAGCCTGAATATAGCCTTCCCTAGTCGAAGCTCTGTCCAAATCCAATGCTGAAAATAACCTTCCCTAGCCGAAGCTCTGTTCGAATCCAAATTTGAAAGTGACTATTCCTAGCCAGAACTCTATTTGGATACCATCACAATCAGTAACTCTCAAGAAAGAAAGTTGGAGGTCAAGACCATCTTCCCCTGAGCCGAGAGAACACGAAAGACAGTCTAAGCCGGTACCAATCAGGGGCACCCCTCTTGACCCGAAACAAGGGTCAAATTTAGGTATAATCTCTCTCCTCATTTAAGCATAATGTAGATATCTAATAAGCCTTGTTTTTATTATATATAATAGTTTGAATTCAGTTAATGTATATATGTGTGATAACTTAGCCATACATGTGGAATAGTAATAATTATGAAAAATATTCGTTCTCAAGCATCTAGCAAGAAGACAGATTGAACCGGGCAGATTGGGTGCTTAACACCTTCCTAACTCTGTAACTTGACACTTGCCCTAAATGTCTAGACCAGACCAAATTTTGGGTCTTTTTCTCAAGAATCGGGCCCACCCCCTGGTCGTAGGCCTAAAACCCTAGGTGGTGACTCCAAACCCCATTTGCATGATCTCGATCCCCGATTTGGACCATCATCAAAACCCCCGTCTGAAATGATGAATTTTATACTCTTGCAAAATAGGTCTCTACGTATCTCCAAGCGGTGATACAATGGTACGGGGCCCGCAAGCGAAGCACACACAACTCGAACCCCTCCCCCTCACATGAAGGTCAAGAGAGAGAGAGGAGAGAGGATGGGGATGCATAGTCCATTCTTCTCCGGCCACTACCCTCACACAATCGAAGCTTCTCGGATAGATATCCTAGCTTTGGATGAAGAAATCAACCGTCTTCAACCGAAGAAAGAGAAAGCCATGCAACTTATGGACTCCAACGTTAAGGAGTTTGAAGCTCTTTTTAAAAAGTTTCCTCTCTAAATAAAGATTTACAATCCAAAGATCTTCAAGCCGAAAACTGGGAGAAAGATTTTCTTAAAGCTAACCAAACCCTATCAAAAGTGGATGAGAAACTCAAAGAGGGTTGATCTATCTTTGCAAAGAATTTCAGACCTATGAATCGATGAACATCTAAGAGAAACATCTGACCCCTTTTTTTATCTTTTCTTTTGTTTGACTGTTCTGGGTACAGTCATTTTACAGTCGTTCTTTTCGTAATGCAATGACTTTCTTTTGCTTTTATGTTCATTTTCCTTCCATGGTTCAGTATAGAAATAGAAGATTATAGGATGGGGTATTACTTCTACTGAGTGGGTTCCCACATGACCGGGGCATACTTTTTCAAGTATTTCCCATTCATCGGTCTTAGTTGGATCTACCCATTGAGGTCCTACAACATATACACTCCTCCCTTAAGCGTTTGGTATACCTCAAATGGTCCTTCCCATGTAGGAGACCATTTTCCATATAGACTAGTCCGAGCCCCAATTGGTAGAATAGTCTTCCACACCAATTAACCCTCTCTGAATTCTTTAGGCTTTACACGTTAATCATATACTCTGGCCACCATCCTTTTCTAGTCTTGCATATAATTTAAAGCCTTGATCCACTCTTCAATCAGGTCTTTTAATTTGGTCAACATAGTTTTGCTATATTTGAATGGAGTTAAGCTATGTTGTTGTGCTACCTGCATTGTGATTGAACGTTAAAGAGAAAGTTGTAGTACCTATACCAGATCGTTTGGTAGTTCGGTAGGCCCAAAGAACTTCGGACAATAACTCGGCCCAGGCTGAAGGATTATCAGAAATGACCTTATCCAAATTTGATTTTAGGACCTTATTACTTGCCTCTGCCTGACCATTGCCTTAGGCGTAATATAGAGTCGAATGGATGATGGTGATTCCATGTTTCCTAGTGAACTCTAACACTAGGTCTCCTATAAATATGCTCCTGTTATCACAAGTTATGGTCTCAGGAATGCCAAACCTATGAATAATAGCTTGCTTCAAGAATTTGATCACATCTACTTGGTTTACTACCTTGAGTGGGATAACTTTGACCCACTTGGTAAAGTAGTTTGTTGTGACCAGAATGAAGCTATGCCCCTAACTAGAAGGAGGATAAATTTTTCAAATGATGTCCATAGCCAATCCTTTAAAGGGCTACGGTCTAACAATATGGTGTAAAGCAACCGCTAGGGCTCGTTGAATCGGCCCATGCCTCTGACACGCTTGACACCCCTTTGCATATTTTAAACAATCGTACACAATGGTTGGCCAATGATATCCATATTTCCTGGTCAACCACCTCATTTTTGGACTAGCCTGATGTGCTCCATAAATCCCTTCATAGATTTTGGCCCTGATTTGTAGGGACTCGTTGACTTCCACACATTGTAGCAATAGGCCATCTTCGGATTTCCTATACAATTGCCCTCCTAAAGCCACATACCTTAGGGCTTGGTATTTAGTCTTTCGATCAGTTTTGTTGTTAGGGTTTTGCAAAAATTGAAGTAGCGGTGTCCTCCAATCAGGTTTTAACTCTTCCAAGCTATTCACTTCAATAGTTGCATGTTCAGCAATTGATGAAAAATTTTTCATTTGGAGACTTATTATTTGTTCACACTGACCTTCCCCTAGCTTTGCATCTGAAGTAGCTTGGACTAGGCTATTAGCCATAGAGTTCTCTTTCCTTAGAATGTATTTGAGGGACACATATTGGAACCTCTAGATCAAATTTTGAGTTTTTACCAAATATCTGATCAAGGATTCACTCTCACATCAATATTCCTCGGCTATCTGCCTGATCACTAATTGGGAATCTCCAATTATATGGACCACTGGCACATTCATCTTTAGGAAAATCTCTAAATTGATCAACAGTGCCTCATACTCTGCCTGGTTGTTGGAGCAAGCAAAGCATAACTGAAATTCTAAATGTGTTTCTACGTCGTATGGGAAATGATAACTACCCCTGCTCCAGCTAATCATTTCATCTTTGACTCGGAAAAAAAATCTTCCAAGGAGACAGATTGATCACATTTTCCAGTGATATTTCCAATGGTGGGTGGTCAGCTAAAAAATCTACTAATGCCTACCCCTTTATGGCCTTCTGAGGCATGTATTGTAAAGGAAATTCTATTAGGGCCATTGCCCATCTACAAATTATTCCCTGCACTATTGGTTTGTTAAGCATGTGCTTAATTATATCCGTTTGACATAAAACGTCCACAATCACCGGTGTTAAGTAGTACCGTAGTTTGGTGCATAAGAAATACAATGATAAGCAAAGTTTTTCAATGGTCCTATATCTTATTTCGACATCATTACGAGTCCGGCTTAGGTAGTACATAGCCTGCTCATGACCGAACTCATTGTCCTGTGCCAGCAAACCAGCTATGGATTCTGGTGCGGCCGATATATACAATTTTAATGGAATCCCCTTTTGTGGTGCCATCAACATCGGAGGGTTCATCAAATATCTCTTGACTTCTTCAAAGGCCTCTTGATGGTCTTTTTCCCATTTGAATTCCTGCTCGTCTCTAAGTTGCAACAAAGGAATAAAAGCCCTCACCCTTCCTGCTGAATTTAAGATGAAACATCTAAAGAAATTGACCTGACCGAGGAATTTTTGTAACTCCTTTTTGTTACAAGGTGGTCTAGCCTCCATTATGGCACGCGTCTTGTTCTTGTCCACCTCTATTCATTTCTAATGCACTAAGAATCCTAAGAAATTTCCTGCAGACACTCCAAAGGTGCATTTTAAGGGATTCATTTTTAGACCATGCACCTTCATTCAGTCAAATGTTTGGGTTAGGTCGTCAAGATGTTCATCTTCATTTGAGATTTAGCCACCACATAATCTACGTATACTTCAAGGAAATGGCCAATCATGTCATAGAAGATGATGTTCATGGGCCTCTGATAAGTCGCTCCAGCGTTCTTTAAACTGAATGGCATTACTACCCATTCGTATGTTCCTAATGTCCCTGGGCATCGGAATGCCATTTTAGGCACATCGTCCTCAGCTATGAATATCTTGTAACCTGCAAGCCCATCCATAAATGATAGTATCTAGTGCTTGGAAGCTGAATCTATTAGCATATCTACTACGGGGATGGGGTATTCATCTTTAGGTTTGGCCTTGTTTAGGTCTCTAAAATCAATACACACTCTAAGCTTACCATTTTTCTTGATGATTGTGACCATATTAGATGACCATTCCACATACCTAGCGTTCTTATGAAACTAGCTTTGAGCAATCGCTCAATTTTGTCCTTTATTTTTAGGACGACACCTCTATAGAAATCCTCCTAGGGGGTTGTTTAAATGGCTTAGACCCACTTCTGATAGGTAACCGATGCTCCATGAGCTTACGGTCTAATCGTGGCATCTCTGAATAGTCCCAAGCAAAACAATTTTTATTGGCCATAAGAAGGTTTACAAGTTTCTCTTTGAAACCTGGCTGTAATAGCCCACTCATAAAGATTGGTCTTTTATCTTCTTCTGGGCTTAATTTTTTTCCTGCAATGGATCCTCCACCTTAGATAAGGTCTCCTCCATCTTTGATGGAGATGGTGGTAGATTTTTTACTGCAAGGCTTAGGCTGTACTCTTTTTCAATGGCCATGACGGTTGGCGCATCTACCAATTGGTGCTCAATTTGGGCCGCTATCAGCCTCTTGAGTGTACTTTTAATGGCTTCTTGCTCCATTTCGGGCTGCATCAAGTACTAATTTCAATCTTTCAATGACGGCCTTCTAGTAATGCTAGCCGTGCTCGGAATCAACTGAACATCATGATAGTTGGTCTACCATCTTCGTTAAGTTCTAGGAACTTGATCGAGGAAACATCCCCATGATAAAATATCGCATCCACCAAATTGGCATTAAGCAGGAAAGCTCAGTTATCTACCATGACTACTTCCACTTAACCTCCTTCATTCCAAAATATGAAGAATTGATGTAATGAGGAAGCTATGCAACTATTAGCATGAATCCAGTCACGTCCTAATAATGCATTGTAATTCGCCATAGCATCCATGACAAAGAAAGCAGTCATAGAACATCGCCCACTGACTTTCAATTCAACTAGTAGGATGCCTCTTGGGGAACTGGCCCCTCTAAGGAAATTTGTCATGGCTATATCCAAAGGGTTGAGGTTGTTTTCGTTTCTTTGGAGCTTAGCCATCATTTGTGATGGTAATATGTTGACCGTTGCACCATTATCCACTAAAACACTTGAGATGGGTTTGCCATCCATGTTTATGGTAATGTAGAGTGGTTTCAAGTGTTGGGTCATTTCTTTCGTTGGCCGGTCAAATGAAACCTTGGCCATTTCTTGTGTTTGCTCTGGGAGCGAAGACTTTCTATCTTCTTCTTTCACTAGGCTGACTTCCAGTTTACTCGTGAGCTTAGTAACCACATCTACTCCCAGGATTTCTGGTAGTTGGTCTTCACTATCAAAATCATGCTCCTTTACATCGATCGGGTCATTCTGAAATACCTTAGGTAATATGTACACCATGTTGATGGATACCTGGCCCTCTACTGACCCAAACATCATGCTGACTAATTCTTCGAAGTCTCCACTACTCTCTATTCTAACTCTGACACTTTGGGGTCGGCTTTTAGATCAACTAGATTAGCCTCCTGCTTCATAGGGGGGCTAAGTTCTTCACTCTACCCTTGAGTGTCTGGGCACGCCTTCACTACAGTTGATGGTTCTGATATCTCATGTTGGGGTTCTAACTCTTTTTTGTTGGTCTATTGTACCATGACGACCAACATTGGTGTACCTTCTTTCCTTCCCTTTCGCTCTTTGTGAACCTGGAAACATGACAATGATGACCCTTCCCTTCAGATAGTGGCCTGCTGTCTTTGCCACCTCCTCTTTTGAGTTCTAGTATACCTTACCATTTATCGAAATGGAATTTAGGATGTCTAGCCATATTCCAATGGTGATTATGATCTACCTTTGGCCGAACCATTTGTAAATGCAGGCTTCTTGGTCGTCCCCCATGTTTGATCCTATGGGCTTAAAGGTGATTTCGAAGAAGCCCTTTGCGGGGAGAAAGCTTAAGCGTTCCCTAACCGGAATCCGCTCCTTTTTCATTCTTCTAGATGGGGAATATCCCATTCTATCCTTTACAGACCTGCATGCCTCTTTAGCTTGTCTTTGATGAGGCCAATGTTCAAGTTCCAAATCACATCCAAAGTCTAATCTCCTTTTCGTGTCTGGCCTTGGTCGATTTTTTTTGGGGCTATGACAATGTTCCTTGGTTGATCCAATGGAATTAGCCATAAGGTCAACATTTGATTGTTTGCCCTTGAGGGTTGTCTCAGATCTTTGAAGATTCTTAGTCTATCCTTGGGTTGAATGAGAGGCTTCATCAATCAATCATTTGCAATGGCAACAAATACTCCATTGAAACCTTCCTCCTGGTTGTGAGTCTGAATTTCCTAATCCTCCATCCTGCTTCTACATATGCTGGTCTTCCAAATATTTTAACAATACCAACGGCTCATCTGGTGGCCACTTTTGTTCTATTACAACCCTTTTGGCTCTTTCTTCTCTAAAATCAATCTTTAGCTTTGGGCTACTTCTTGGAGGCCGTAACTCGACTACATCACCCAATTTGGCTAAGGCTAATCGGGAAGTAAGTGGCCTCAGACTCGACCTTTCCCTTCTAGGGACTGCTCTTGGTAGAGACAGGAATCCTAAGAGGTCCGCATTCACCATATTGATCGTGGGAATGGGTCTTCATCAGCCATCATCATGCCCTTATCCTTTTCTGGGAATTTCAACTGACCATCATTTATAGCCTTCTGTATGGCATTACGTAAAACAATACAACTATTAGTAAAGTGAGAATCTGTATTGTGCCATTTATAGTATTTCTTATCCTTAAGATCAGCGATGGAGGTATTTAGTGCCCCTCGGCCAATTTAATTAGTTTATCTCTTAATAGCAGGTCGAAGATAACCTCAGCCTTGGATGTGTCAAATGAATATTTCACATTTGAGTCATAACTTCTTGGTTTAAAGGTTCATTGTGTGGTCATTCTATCCTAAGGTTTGGTTAGGAATTTACAAACGTATGGTTTTCCTTCCATAATTTCGGCCAAGTCTATTTCATAGTCAATATTATTGGCTGGTTTCTGTTGGCCAGAATCCATGAGGGCCAAATTATATGTTGCCCCTTTGTACAGTTATATTTTAATAGAAGAATGTTTTTGTTCCTCTTCTTTTAAGATTTACTCATAACAGGTGGTTTGTGCCACCAATTGACTAAGATCTGTGAATTCTTGGCCAGCAAACCTTTTCCTTAACTCCAAATATAGACCATTAAGGGCCATATTTGCAAACTTACCTTCCTGAAGGTTGACTACACAACAGTGTTTTGCTACATTAAATCTGTTAACAAACTAATCAATAGATTCATCATTTTCCTAGTACATCCTAGCTAAGTCAGACACTAATACCGTGGGCTCGGTCCTATAAAACTAAAGATAAAACTTATCCTCCATTTCCACCCAATTGTGCATGGAATTGATCGGTAAATTACAATACAAGGAAAAAGTTGCCCCGGTCAATGAATTAGGGAATAATCTCAGTTTTATAAAGTCACCTACCCCTACAGTCCCACACTGGACAGTGAAACGAGTAATGTGTTCCATTATAGACATATTGTCTTCTCCAAAAAACTTGGAGAATTCGGGTATCTTTAGATTTTTTCCTATATCGATCATGTCCAAATATTCTAGATACGGCTTAAGGTACACAGGTCTCAAGACTGGCCGAAAAGCAGGGTTGATCTGGTCTTGAATTACTCTGACCAATTCTTCTCGGTCAACCATCATGTGATTACCTTGAGCCATTAATGGCTCTTGAACGGCAAAGGGTGCATTCCTTTGACCATGTTCTAGTCGGTCAAATACATTATTTTCCTGCCAATGTCCCCCTGAGGGTTTGGTATATTCTTGCAAGAAGTGGTTGGCCTATCCCCACTCCTGTGACCTTGATGACCTTTGTATTGGTCTAGTAAGGATAGCCACCCACAGGCAAAGCATTTGCCCCTATTGCAACTAAGGTGGCAAGGAACCACTCACTAGAATACTACTTGTTCTAGAGGTCATCGTGTTGGTCAGTGTATACCACGAGTGTTGTTGATACACAGGTTTATTGTAGGTTACCTGCAGTCATTGGCTAGTTCTAAAGTTCCCTTCCTGATTCGTAGTTGTTGTTGCTCAGCTCTATTCGCCTAACCCTAGAGGGTTCCTAAATGAAGCCAAATTAAGATTGGATTGACCACTTGACCAGGTGTGTGGTATCAGAAGTGTCATCATTTAATCTAGCCTGCGATCAAGTGTGTTATTCACTTCCTGAGTTATCCTTTGGTATATTTCTTCGGCCATTGGCCGTGATGCTGCTTGCATGGTAGTCTCCACCTGCCTAGTTACATCTTCAACCGCCATTAATGGTTGGCCTGTAGAAGATTGTCCAACATCTAGATTTAGGCTAGAAACTTCTAAGAGACTTGGTGTTTATTGCCCTTCAGAGCTTCTGGATTTTCCCCTTGTTTGAACCACCATGTTAACGAGGGTCCCACCGGGCTTGCCAAAAAGATGTTGCCAAGAATTCCTTCCATGTTCAACGGTCAGTTGACCGTATCAATGAGTGCGCTGGTCTGCCAAAATCATTCTTGACTGATTCAATATTGAACCTGACTTCGTTCAAGTGACTTGGGCTCTCCTCTTGGCCCGATATCTCCAAGGACTTCCCAACAACCAAAACCTTCAAAGGATGAGAAAATAAACTGTGTTATATTCCTCAAAAGGGGTTTTGAATACAAATCACTAGAGCCTAATGGATAGAGACTGTGGATTGAAAACTCAAAAGAAGTGAACATAAGAGTTATACTCCATCTCTAATTCTAAACATTGGAAAGAAAAAGTATATATGAAAAGATTTGCATTGTTGTTGAGTTGTGTTTGATTTTTGTTGATCCCTTCCTTGGTTGGTTTCTCCCTTTATATACTTTGAAGGTTAACCGCTCCATTACTCACACCACTCGCCACTTCTCCCATGAAATGATACTTTCAATGCGTCGTTGACACCTGTCCTGTCACACCCTACCTTCTCTTGGCACAGGTATGCCGACACTGGACACCTTGCCGCCTTCAGTCAGCCTAATACTTCCCCATGATCCAACTCTAGGAGAGTCCACAACACCATAGCCACATATATCTAAGAGTCATGATCATTAGAGTACTTAGTGGATATATGAAATCAAATAAATAATTCATACTCACCCAGTGCTTCTATATGATATCTGATATCATATGTACAATGATACACAAGTTATTTATAACAGTCCATTATATTATGGTGGTCCAAGTATGAACATGTATACCTGTAATTTGAACCATCAAAAACTGTCATCCATATATATATATATATATATATACAAAATATGACATCTTCCAAAAAGGCTCGGATCCTCAAAAAGTATGATCTTCGTGGAAGTACATATTTACACAAAAAGAATAGTCCCTGGTAAGTCTACTCCTCAGAAGTGCTGGACTCCATAGGTGCAGTCGTCTTATTCATAGGAGGGTCCATGGTCAATTTCATCTTTTTGAAGATTAGCCAAGTTATCCATGGCCACCGTCTCATAATCAGAGCAAGAAGTCAGCAAAACAATGATCTCAACCTTGACATCTAGAAGGAGTAAATAGAAGGGGTGAACACTGGTAATACTCAGTGAGGGGTGGGGAAAAACAAGCACATACATCCATATGCAATGCATGCTCCACATATAGAGAATGATGCTCATGCATGCTCCACACATAGAGAATGATGCTCATGAGTCCATTTAATTAACTATACAAAATTCCTAATCCATTACTAGGTCTCATCACCTATGGGTATAAGTGCTATCAACATAGGTGGCATACCCTGCTCTGTATGTTGGGCCTCAGGTATACAAGCTACGCCGCAGGTAGGAGTCAGTCAGTGCCTGTACAGGTCCAGGGCCACACCAGCTAACCCCTAAAAGTAACCCTGTATCATAAATATGTCCATAGGAATACAGTACGTCGTATTCTATCTCACATCCATAACTGATACCACACATCTCATCACAAGTGCACTGCTGATCAGGCAGGCACATAATTCGGGATTAGTTCGTACCTAACCCCTACGGACAGCAGCACTTGGGGTTATGATACCTAACCCAGCATTCTAAATGATGCACAACCAATCATTGCAATCACACATGCAAATATGGGCACCTGTATGTAACCCATCTCACCTGTCTTACCTTCCATGTTTCCATCACCATCATTTCATCATACCACATATGCATAGAAGTAATTACAAATGCAAGAAATAAGTGTATATACACAATGCGAACCAGTGATGCATGTACATCAATAATAAACACGCTAAAATAATTAAGATAAAGGGGCACCCACTCACCCAGACAATCTGACACAGTTGTCACTCTTCCTGGTGTTGTACAGGTTCCCTAACTGTTATTTGGAATTCCTAAAAATCAGCAATTATACAAACATTAATTAATTAGATTTAAGAGCTTAAACATACCCTAATAGAGTCATTTACTATTCCCCTATAAGCCTTACAAGTCCTCTTTTAGACCCTTAATTCACTATAAAAATATGAGGGCAAAACAGTCTCGGGAAGCCTAACCAGCTAGAGACTTTGGCCAGACCGGTTGTGCCTATTCTACAAAAAATCAATTATGCCACTTCCTGTTGATTTACATATCTGCTTTTGCCATTAATCCATTTTTTTTTTTTTTATCATATTTTCACAACAGTGAATAAGTACTTCAATTTCATCACTTTATTAATCCAACATTGACCCTTTTTAATTAATTATGATTAATTACCCATTTCAGCAGAAAATTCCATAATCAAACCTCATATTCTCAAAACTCCATCCACAGGTATGAATTAATCATCAAATTTTTATGATCCATCTCTAATCTGAAGTTGCATACATGCATTTCATTAAAAATTTTACTTTGCATGTAAGAGATTGGACCTTAATTAATTTACATACACCATTAGAGTCTCAAAGAACAGAATTCAGAGAGAGGTTTCACTTCTTCTCTAAGCCATTTCACTGTTTTGAGGTTTTAGATATGAAACCTCACATTCTAACCCCAATCGACCATGGTGTATGCCTCTTTTTGTAAAATCAGTTCATGCATTCCATCCATCAAAAATTAGAGAAATAAAACTCTATATAGCAAGTTTACTTGCTGAAATTTTCAGAATTTCCTTCCATACACAAAATCAGTTCATACCCTTTTTAATTTCTAAAAATCCTTCTTGTTACAAGTTAATCTAGGTGAGATTATCTTACTTTTTTTCTGAATCTTGCAGCAATCTTCCAAGAAAATCAATTTCTTCTTTGATTTCCTTCTTTTCTCTTCTCTTATTTTCTCTTATTCTTCTTCTTCTTTCTTCTTTTCTCTTCTTACTGTATGGTTGAGAGTGTGAGAGATTTGAGAGAAAGAGTTAGTGGTGGCCTTTAAATAGCCCCACTACCTTAGTGGTCCACTAATTAAGTTAGTGGTCCACTTACAATATATGTAATAATATATTATAATATACTTATACTTAATATATATTTCTAATTTCAGATTTATACATTATATACCCATATTAAATTACAACTCTAATTTCATAATTTTTCTTATTTAACTTATTTTAATATATCCACTATCTTATTAAATATATTATAAATAATATTATATATTATATATATATGGTACCATATGACTTACATTACCATATTATTAATACTTATAGGTACCCGTCTTAAAATATTATTTCACTTATATATTTTATTATTTATCTTAATTAATCATCTCTGACCCTTAGAAATAGGTCCACATGTCCAATTTCTAAATGTGAGACCCATTTCAGCTAATTCTGGCATTCTGTCCAGTCAACAAGCCAGTTGGACATATATATATTTTTTTAACCCTTATGGAAGGTGAATAAATACCTACTGGCCCACTTTTCCTATTGTTTCTTCTAACATTGTTGGCAGAAGGTATAGGTACATGTTGGGTCATCCCTTCCTTCCTGGCATTTCACTACTGCCAACCAAGCTAGTGTTGGCTTCTCCAGCTTGTCACTCTTGCCTATTCACAGTCAATGTAAAGAGGTGAGATTTGGGATGTTACATGTCCTCTTAGTGTCCAGTGCCATAGACATGCTATAACTGCCTCTATGCGCTAGCATTACACCATTTGTGGGTGATAGACAGATACGGTCAGCCCATGTTCTCCTTTTATACCCCATATTACCCCTACCCCGTTATTAGGCACATATTTTGAATTCTGGTACCAACACAGTGTGACTGCCTTCATCTTCCCATCGATCGGCTTGCACAGGATTCAGACGTCGTCCTTTTATGGAGCCTACTTATGCATTGGGTCGATCGGTAGTTGGTCTTGGATGCTATCTATTGGCCGAAGGAGTGGCAGGAAATTCTTCTTAGGGAAGAGCTGCTCCGAATTGCGAATAAACCTGTGAAACATATCATTGGTCTCCAATAGTTGTTTTTACAAGTCGTTTACCTGTGCATTGGTTTTTGGCACGCCAGGGCTTAGCAAGGCAACTAGTGGAGGTGGAGGTATGGCCCCTCTTGCTAGTGGGAATTGGTTGTTGGCATATTTGCGATCCTCTCCTTAATCCGAATGATATGAGCCAATGTGAGGTGTCTGCTGAAGAAGTTCCTCTGTGTTTTCCTGGGCTACCTAGCTCCCTTGACCTACATGTGCAGTGAGGCAGAAAGGACCATCCACTACGAAGATCCATAGTTCTTGTGAGTGGCTTGATCAGTAGCATTTCCCACAAACGGTGCCAATCTTTTGCAGTAAGAAATCATCATAGGCTGTTGTGGAACCTGCACAGAGAGGAAAACACTAGAGAGTTGAGCATCGGACTAATCCAACGGGGGACTCTTCGATGCTTAAGTTAGATCTCTCTGCAAATAGATAATTCCAGTAAGAATGAAAAAGCTTAATCCTCTAAAAGTATTTATAGCTAAAGATGGCAGCCATCAAGTCAGAGTCCCGCTTCGGTAGCTTCTTAATACTGGTAGGAGTCCGAATATAACAAGAGTTGTAATAGACAAGTGAATATGGGAGACATTTCATTTATGGGATCTTCATGTATTGACCAAATCCGGGAGGATGGGTTAAGATACCCTTATTTATAGGGAAGATCTGATATTCCTAAGAGAATCCTTTCCAGAGTAAGGCACATTGGTTCCCTGCTTATGAGTCATGTGTCAGGTCAAAAGGACCCGCTAACGTATATCTTGGTGCAAGGACCCATAGGACTCTTGTGCCTAGAGACTTTGGACCCATGGTCTAGTTGCCAAGCGACCTAGATCCCATGGCCCAATTGTCGAGCAACCTAGATAGGGTAGTCCAGTCTATTGAACTACTTCACCTATAACTGAACAATAGTTGCACACCACTTGCCACTTGGCTAGTGAGGTCTTGGGCCTATCCCTCAATAATGGCCTTAGTGCCATTAAGCTTGTTAAGTTGTCTACGTTACTGCAGGACCGAACATCTCTGCCACTTTTCCTCATGCTAGTGTTTGGCCAGCAGTTCGGTAGTTGAGGCTCTTTTAGTAGAGTTGATCGGTCAAGCCGCTATTGGCCTACTTGTCCACTTTGGGACGAATAGGTGGCTCGGATGGGTTTAAACCATTCGTGAGGGCCTGATCATTGCCTATCGCGCTCAGGCTTGCCACCCATTCAGTTCTCGCAGTACGATCTTAAGGTTAGCACATTTTTTCCATAACAAGGGGAAAAGAGAAAATGGATATCCAAGCATAGAAGCTTACTGCCCCTCTGTGATATCATAACCTCTCATTTTTCAATTTTCCATTCATTCGAATGCTAACAGAGGGAAGGGAGAGATGTGATATTATAGAGGGGGTTTTGTTGGAAAGGTGTAGTGGCTATAGGTACAATGGGAGAGTTCTGGTATGGAGGTGAGATAGAGAGAGGGTGCAACAGGGCAGAGATCGGGGCTTAGGTTTTGGTGCTTGTGGGAGCTGGGTTTCTCATAGGCAAAGGCTGCCTAAACCATAGGGTGTAGGGATTAGCTGGGGACTAGGTTGCACAATCTAAATGGGGAAGTAGTAGTGGCAAAGGGGTGCATTGGTTTTGTAAGGACCCCGACTCGAAACAAGTGGTAGGAGCACAAAGTGAGGGTGGTGGGTGGGGCTCTGCTAGGCAGGGAAGCAAGGTTGGTGGTCTTTTGATCTTTCTTTGATAGGAGGTGGGGGTGGGGTGGGTGTAGGGGTAGAATAGAAAGGGGTGGGAGGGACTACAGGGGATGGGTGGCAAGATCACAAGGGGTGTGTGGTGATTGAAGAAAGGACTCGAGTGTAGAATGATCAATAAGGCCCCATTTGTTTCAGGGGTTTTGATGGGATGGGATTTTAGGGGTGGGATTATTATACAAATTTTTCCAAAAACATGAAAAAGTGTAACATTTGGTTAAGTGGGGTTGGAAAGTGTCCAGACGACATTAGGAAATGAGTTTTCCCTGATCTGCTGATGTGGCCTTCACCCCACCCCCTTCCATGCACTTCATGCACTTCTCTCTCTCTCTCTCTCTCTCTCTCTCTCTCTCTCTCTCTCTCTCTCTCTCCCTTCTTCTTCTTCTTCCTCTTTCACCTCCACCTTCACCTCCTGTATCCAAAATGGGTTTAAAAAAAAAATTGCAGAAATGGGGAAATCAAAGAAATGGGCTTCACAAGGTTTAAAAAAAATGAAAATTGGTTTGCAGAAATGGGAAATCATCCAAAATGGGTTTCACAAGGTTGAAAAAAAAAAAAAAAAAGGGTAAAAGTGTGGAAATCAAGAAAAATACGTAGAATGAAATTGGATGGCAAGTAAAAAGCCAAATATAAGGCAAGCAAACTGAAGGATTTACAACATAGAATTGCAGAAAAAGAAAGAAAGAGGAAAAAAACTAAAGAAGGGATGGTTTTGAATTGATAACGATCGAGGCCGATCCTTAGACCGATTCCAGTATCTTAAACCATGGTTTAATTTGATTAATATTGTGCAGCTACAGGCTCAACTACCTCTATAGGCCTTGAGCGTAACAGGTGAACAACACAACAAATGGGAGAAAGATTTTGGCTTTACGGAGAAGGAAAGAAAGGGAAAACCCTAGATCTTATGGTTTTGCATTGGCCGTTGCCAAGCATGCGAAGAAGATGGCAATCCAGTCCACCTTGTGCATCTACTTGTACTCTTGCAAACCACCCTTCTCAGAACGACCACTCTTCGTCTCTCCGCTCACATCTCCTTTTCTTCTTTTCTCTCTCTTCTCTCTCTCCTCCCAGCCCCCACCTAACCACTCTGTCTCTCTACTCACATCTCTTTTTTCTTCCTCTCTCTCTCTCTCTCTCTCTCTCTCTCTCTCTCTCTCTTCCCAGCCCCCACCCAACCAAACAAGGTGGGGTGGCATGCTATAGTTATTTCACCGCATCTTTCCTTTCCTCTCTTCTATATTCCACTTTCCTATGGGACCCATATGTCAGTCTTTCCCACCCCTACTCCCTTCTAAATAAATGGGGCTAAGGGTATACTGTTGAAAGAGGACCACTATATTGGGTAGTTTTGTAATCCAAACCCAATGCTATGTAATCTTGTTAACTGAAACAATAATCGGATAATTTGTTCTTTGAGGATGATATGTTCATCTTCTGCAGAGCTTCTAATGAGGATACCTCCACCATTAAATATATCCTTGAGCTCTTCTCTAACCTCTCTCGCCTTTCTATCATTTTGATAAAAGTGGTTTGACCTTTAGCTGCAACGTTCCTCCCGAGACTAGGCTGAACTATTTCCGTAGTTTGGGTATTAAAGAGATGAACTCGGAGGCTACATATCTTAGTACTCGTCTTTTCCAACACAAAGCTAAAACCCAGTCCTTCCATAATATTATCCAGAGGGTTAATAATAAACTTGCTCTATGGAAAGCCAATCTCCTATCCAAGGCGAGGAGAATAGTCCTGATTCAATCGACCCTTTCTTCCATTCCATCTTATTCAATGTCTTGTTTTTCTCTTCCTAAGGTGATCTGCAGGAAACTTGACTTAATCTCATTACATTTTTCGAATGGAGATTCTGGCAGGGTAAAAATCTCCATCTTATTGGATGGCACAAGATCTATTTGCCCAAACATATGGTCGGCTCGTTCTTTCAGCTTCTGAACCTCAAAATAAAGCCCTACTTCTTAAATTGGGATGGAGAATGCTTACCAATGATCAGAATTTGTGGGCTAAAACCCTAAACTCCAAATAATTTCATAAATTCTCTATTTTTTATGACAAAACTTTAAAGAAGCAGAGATCAGTGTGTTGGAACAGCATTGTAAGTGTTCTTCAGATCTTGAGGGAAATGATTGTATCAAAATAAGGAATGGAAGAATGCTTTATTTTGGACTGATCCTTGGATTCAAAATATTCAGACCCCAATCACGGAGCTTCTAACCATCACTGCCTCCCCCCAACTCTCCTATAAAGATCAGTAATTTTATAGAAGGTAACCAATGGAATTTTGGGCTCTTAAATTCTTTTCTTCCTTCTTCCTTATCTAATAGTATTATCTAAATCCTCATATCCCTCAATGAAGATAGATGGTGGTGCCATGAGGGGTTTCTCATAACTAAAATAATTACTGATTTTCTAAGAAATGATTCACTAACAAACTTTAATGGATTCTCAAACAGGTGCTTTTGCTCCTCTCCATTCTCTCAATGGTGGTGGTTTTTTTTTTTTTTTTTTTTTTTTTTTTTGAAAAATCAATATCCACCCCAAGTTTAAGATCTTTAAAATGTCCATGATGGGATTCCTACCAAAAACAATCTAATTAAATGGGTGGATATTGACCCTCATTGTGGTTTCTGCCACACAAGTCATAAATCATGGTGGCATGTTCTCTTGGACTGCAAGTTTACCAGAAAAGTCTGGGCTGCCAACGGGCCAATTTCCTTTCTCATTTTTTAAGCTTTTACCTATGTATTTCTTCCATTCCAATGATATTCCTAGAAATAAACTGACCTCCATTCTTACCACTTTCATAATTATTTGTTGCATTTGGAAACATAGGAACCAGGTTAACTATAACTGTGAAAAACCAAATCCAAATGTCATCCTTAAAAATGTCAATTTTAAGATGACTAATGGTTTGGCTGCAAAAAAAGGAAGAGGAGCAGGTGAGCATAACTACAGCCTCCCCCTCCCTTTCCTCCCTAATCATAATATAACTCTTGTAGTCACATTTATAGCTTATATAGCCTTAAAAGAATATGTGAAATGGGCACTGACTTTTATAAATAGGGGACAATGTTTCTTATTTATGACTAATCTACTTTTGGGCTAAGAACAGCACAGGAGAAAGAGATGTACGGTGGTAGAAATTTGATACGATGAGGAACCTATCTTTCTTCTTGAAACACTCATTTTTTAATTCCAACATTTTTTGGACTAGGATAACTGTACCTCTTATATTAGAGGTGGAACAATTAGCCAACCCCTTTTTTTGTCTTAACCCACAGTAGAATCTGGTTTTAGCTATTAAAGGTATGGCTAGGGATGCTATAAGTAGGAAATGCACATTTAAACTTAAATGGCTTTTTGTATATCCTAAATTATGCTTCGTAATCTCTTTTCAGTCAACAGAATAAAAAAAAAAAATGGATAATTTGGTAAACCCAAAATAATGTGTAATCTTGTAAAATTTTCCTGTTATATAATCAAGTTAACGTAGGTCAAGGAGAAA
This sequence comes from Macadamia integrifolia, assembly GCF_013358625.1. Taxonomy (NCBI): domain Eukaryota; kingdom Viridiplantae; phylum Streptophyta; class Magnoliopsida; order Proteales; family Proteaceae; genus Macadamia; species Macadamia integrifolia. Next base: position 75,293 of record NW_024868300.1, on the reverse strand, counting down.
GAAAAGTAATGAAAAGGAAGGCAAAATCAAGTCAACCTTGCTGAACTACATACAACCAGGGACCCACGAAATGAGCGTACAAAGTACACGGATAACATTAGAAGCGAAACCACCACATGTGAGGTGGTCCAGCAGTAGTAAGTAAAGGGCAAAAAATGGAACTTGGTAAGTGAGGTCACAAAAGAGCATGAGATGAGCAACAGAAATACAAGCATCGAGGTACTGTTAATCCTAAAGTTCTGATGTGAGCTTTGAAGAATTAAGTAAATCCTCAAGGTTGTGAAAGAACCCACGTTTTGCACCAAGGACCCAATGGTACGATAATGAATAAAACGAGAAAAAAAGAAATAAAGCATAGGCATCTTGTATTGCCACAAAGAGCGCCATATCTATCTTCATGTGTTGATCCACCTTATCGAAGTTCACAAAATAAGGGGAAAAAGAGAAAAAGGGAAACTACAGCTCAACTACCCCTACGATCTTGATCTCCATTTTCTAACCATGTCATGTTAAAAAACAAGGATCTACTTACATCTCTCAGCTCACCAAAACTGTTAGGGAGCTCATTGGCACCACCATCTTCATAATGTAAAACCATCACCAGCAGGCTTAAAGTCCAAAGAAACCAAGTTCACTGGCTCTCTCCTTCTCAAACGTCTCAAAGTACTGATATATAATCGTGACAGCAAGCAGAATTCCAGTTCCTGACCCAATCGCTCCCATGAAGTCAGCCAACACTGTCAATGCACCAATACACATGCCCCCAAAGGCCGCGGCTGTGGGAATGTACCGGTTCAATTCCTTCTGCAAATTCGACTCCCGGTGACCAGGCATCACCATTTGTTGCTCCTGCAAAACCAGTTGTAAGAACGTCAAATGAAGTAACTGAGTAACTCCCATTCATATACTTTTCCACAAGCATCCCTAGTTCCCCATTTAATCACATAAACTATTCCTAAAGAGATGCAATTTAATTCAATAAGCAGACAAAACACAAATGCATATGGTTTGAAGCAAACCATTTCATGTTCAAAACTGAATGTCCAACCGAAGGCAATATCATAGACGTCCATATGCAAGTGTATCTCTGAACTTAGACAACTGCAATGAAATGGCTTGTGTATCCCCTCCATCTGGATAGGGGAACCACAGCAAATGCCAGATTCAAGTTTGTACTAAGAAATGTTGCTCTATGCCCCAAGGAGATAGAGCATGCAATTTCTCCCAACATTCAAGGAGACAGAGGATTGAAAGACATGTTTTTCACTAGCTTTTATTAACAAATCATGGCAAAATAAATGAGGACAACCCTCCATAGCCTCTGACAAGTACCAGCATTCACTAAAACTTGCATGGTCATAATGTCAGATTTCACAGGAATCATTCTGGGGAAGAAAACAAAATGAACACTGACCACATAATAAAATCATTTTGCTTCCAATTGCAGCATAGAAATGAGGGCTCGTATGGATTTTTATGCAAAACGAATAGGCATAAGCTTGGGAACCTAATGTCAATACAAAGTAGAAAATCAGAAAAAGCAAATTAAATTCAGGAAAAAAGAAAGAGCCTTCTCTATTTTATCACCATGTTGATGATGATTTCTGGGACAATTTTTAGTCAAGAACTTGGTTCCAATAAAATGGAAAACAGGAAAAAAAAATGTATATCACATGGTTGCTACTTGCTAAAGTCCTTTAGAAAAAAATTATTTTATCTTTAATAAATAAAAAAGGATACTCTGTTGACCCTTCTAAAATTGATGCTTGTAAGTTGCAGCAGTAAGACAATCAGATTAACATATTTAGACTCGTCAATAAATAGAACAAATTAATTGGTACAGAAAGAACGCTACAGGCCCCAGTGGGGCAGGTCGGCTTCAGTACAGTTTTGGCTAAACCAAACCTATCTGGAACAATACAGTTCTAGGCAAACCAAACAAAAAAGGCAGGTCAGCTTCAAAAATTCCAATTGAATTGCTTTAAAGCTTTTAGATAAAAAGAAGAAATAAGAAAAGAGGAACAGATAGGATCAGAGGCCGCATATAACAATACCTTCAACTGCTTGGCTACATCTCGAGCAGAGGATCCAGAGACTTCAATCCAAGTTTTTGAGAAAAGAGCACAAGCTGAAAGCATAAACACTATATAGAACAGGGCATGGAAAGGATTGGCTGCCATATCCGCCAAGCTGAAAGGAGATCCCAATGAGCCAAGTAATAAGCAGCATCAGTAAAAAAAGCAAAGGAACAAAAAGAAAAAAATGATCATAACTTCTCCTTCACTGGCAGAGATGCAACACTCTGCTATGTTAAAGGACATTCAAATAGTAAAAGCAACAGAAAAAACTAAGGAGATGCATTAAATCACCTTGATGGTGCAGTGATGTAGTATGCAATACCGCCAACAGGGATAAACTGACCACCAGAGTACTCTGACTCCTTCCACTTACCAAGTAGATTAACAAGAAAATTTCCACTGTACCTTCTGTAGAGCAACTGCATCGATATATAATCGTATTAGGCTTTTTATGATACAGTGAGAAAAGCTAAAGCTTATCATTCAAACATAAATCTGTGGCACCTGAGAAATAAAGTAGAGGTTGGAAACAAGGGCAGATTGTAGTATAATTGGCATGTTGGAGGTGTAGAATAGCTTGATTGGATATGAGCCTTGTTGTCCACGGGCATTCTTTGACCTCACAGGCAACACAATACGGAACCCTTGGAAATAGATAACAATGAGGAAGATCAAGACTGTAGCAAGCAAATTTGTCACATTTGGTAGGTTCTGCCGGTAGAATGCCTCACGAAGAGCACGAACCTTGTCGGTACGAGTTATCAGGAGATGGAATAATGCAATTACAGCACCTTCAAATTCAGCTCCACGCCCACTGTTAATGGTTGTTGGACTAAATGCTTTCCAAATTATGTTTTCACTGCAGTAAGAAACAAGATGTCTCTATTTAAGGTACTCAACTGAAAAAGATGTATCACAATGGAGACCCTAAAACAATAATCAGCAGCTTACCAGATATTTGTCGCGATGAACAGGGAAATACCAGATCCCAGTCCATAACCTTTCTGAAGAAGTTCATCCAAGCATATCACTATGATACCCGCAAAGCAGAGCTGGATGATGATTAGAATTGCATTGCCTACTCCAAGTTGACTGACACTACCATACATCCCAGACAAAACATATGCAACCGCCTCACCAACAGCAATTAGTATGCCCAACAGCTTCTGAGCACCATTTCTGAGAAGAAACCAATGGCATCATTAGAAAAAGTATATTATACGAAATCCAACTACGGTAAAATATGGTGCTAACAAACAAGTCAAACAAGCAATTAATATGGTAAAAAAACCTCAGAGACTCTCAAGGTATCTTCATCAAAGCATATAGAAATATCAAGAAACAGATATCCCTTATTGTTTTCCTAATTAAGCTTGACAAGAGAGATCCTTTATTGTTCCCTAATTAAGATCGAAAAATGTCGAAGTCATTATCCAATGTTCAGTAGAAGCATGGTTTAAGATCTCCACGATTGCTAATATCTCTCTTTTTGAATTTTCCGAGATGAGATGAGAGGTGATACACAAAATCAACCATATCTCGATCGAGAGCTCGAGATCTCTCATCAAATAACTCAGTTCAAATTGGTTTCTTTGAACCAGACCAAACCACATGTTAAAAAGGCCAAAACTCAACCCCATCTCGTCAAGATCAAGCCCAGACCTCACCTCTCTTGCCACACTTTGAAGAAAAAACACATTGTTGGAGAGATTTTGGAGCTTTAGCTTGCCATACTTCATTCCTACACTAAATATCACTTCTTCATCTACATTTGGAGATACATTTCTTCTCAAGAAGAATTTAGGTAAAAAAGATTTACATGTGTTATGTAATATGTAGTTATGTACTGTACCTATGTAGTTATGTGGTTATGTTATGTCATTTCAATGTATGTAAATGTGACTCATTAGTCATGACTCATTAGTCATCAATGTTAATTGTTAGGCAATTAAGTAATTATCTAAAATGTCTTTTAGGTATCATTTTTCTTTTTGATTTTTACCCACTTAACAAAAATCATTAATGAAAACCATTTTTTATCATCAAAACATAAAAGTGGTTTGGTAACTACTTGACAAAAATGGTTTTTTGTGAGAAATAGATTAGTATCCCGATGTGCAAAATGGTTTTTTGAAGAAATGGGTGAAGAATGTTCCCTTCATCACCATCTTCCTTATAACTCCCTATCTCTGCTTTGGACTGAAGAATAGGGGGCAAGGGCTTAGATTTCTAATTACAATGCAAATGATTACTTTACCCCTCCATATTGGGACTTTAAGCATGTGCTCATTAAAATTCAGAAAAATAACTCAAAATCAATTTTGGCCAAAACACATAAATGACTCTAGATCTCTCTTTGGTTTTTGTGTTTTATCAAATTTTTTTTTTTTTAAATAAAAACAAGTTCCATAAATGATACCAAATGCAATCAAAACCGTTTTTGTGAACAAAAATCAAAAAGAAAAATGATACCAAAGAGGGCCTTAAATTCTTATGATTATTTACACTTTTTAAGTAGAATATATGTGTTGTAACTTCTAAAAGTATTAGATGTGTCATGTGTCGAATGTGGATTGTGGAATACAGAAAAATAGCATAGGGTTTGAAGAGTCGAAGACTACATACATAAGGTACAAAGTCAAAGTACCATTTTAGGTTTGATTTTTAAAAAACTGATGTTTCCCCTGTGTTTAGAAGGCCTAAAATAGGGTCAATGGCAAGTTTCAGGGGCTACAAAGATCATATAACCACCGAGACCAACCACCGAGTCGACCGGGGAAAACATATAAGATCTCACCAGATCTCTCTTTTTTGGCTTAGCGAGATTAGGGGCGAGATCGAGATCTTAAACCTTGACTAGAAGCGAAGTTCCTAATGTTTACTAACACGTCCAGTTCACAATATAAAGCATCAATATGGTTAATAGTTGGACAAATAATTTGAGGAAAAAATGTGCAATCATGGGAATTCAGCATTAATGGGGACAGCAGGACCAGAAGATTCACAAATTTGTTCAAAAAAGATTTCTAAAAATACTTACAAGAGTGCCCGATCTTCACGGACACTGTTGTCCACTTCGATGATCTTTGACCCAGCTAATAGTTGCATCACCAGTCCAGATGTCACAATGGGAGTAATACCAAGCTCCATTACAGTCCCACGGTTTGAAGCGAGAATAACACGCATCCAGTAAAAAGGATCTGCTCCTGTCGTGGAGTGTATCCCATATAGTGGAAGTTGACTACAAACCAGGAAAATGAAAAGGGAGATCACAGTGTATATAACTTTCTCTCTGAATGGAACCTTCCTATCTGCACTCTGCACTTCTGGTAGAAATGACAGGAATGGTCTGACAAGATGAAGAACTCTGAATCCTCCCCCCATTTTAAGTTATCAAACTAGAACAGTCCAACCTGCAACCAGAAATCAGTAAGCGGTCAGCAGAACCAATTCAGCAAAAACCCCAAGTAAGGAGAAAAGTCAGTAAAATGAAAATTAAAAAACGGTATGATGTTGATGATGATGATGATGCTGATGCTGACGCTGATGCAATGTTGATTAGGTCATGGAGATGATGATCATTATAATTCTAGTAAAGAAAAAGGAAAGGAGAAATATAAAGGAAGAGAAAGGAGTTCACCCAGTTTCAAAAGGAGAATGATAACAAGGATACAAATAAGATCCAACATAAAATTTAAATAACAAACAAGAATACGTACAAGCCACCTGTGTAAGAAAAATAAATCTAATCTACATGAGAAAATAAAAGAAAATCATTATCCTCGTTAAAAATATGGTTGGGAATTTCAAAACAGAGCCAATTTATAAGTATGAGATGAAAACTTGAAAAGATGGTCAAATAAATCGGAAAATAAGCACATTTTGCATTACCTCAGACTACCATGGTCAAACCAGAGAGTTGGAGAACCTAAATCAACTATGGATAGGTCGTAGAATATCTAGAATCGCAGTGAAGTAAAGAAAGTAGATTTCAGGAGATATAAAAATCAGAAAATCAAAAGGCTCCGATCTGGTCAAAAGACTGGTCGAGTCCTCTATTGGGAAGGAGAATATGATATCAAAAAGAACTGAAAAAATCTCCAAGTCGGTAAATCAATGGAGAATGTTAGATGATTTTAGAATGGAAGGAAGACGGGTTATATCAATAAACAAAATCACAGAATCTCAGTCATAAAGCAGGACAGAAATCTGGAACCAGAACTTGAAAAGAAAATCCGAACAGATTTCAAGAAACCAGGATTACAAAAGAAAATAAATATCAGCCAAAAAATATATCAGATTTAAGCATAACTCTGGCTGAGTGTCATTTATGTCCTGATGATTGGATCTGCAGTCAGACCAAAACCTGATGGCTAGAATCTGCCTTACATAATTCCAACTGAGGCAAGGAAAACTAAAACCAAGAATCTAATGGAAAAAACTTGAAACTTAATTCCGAAATATTTATTAGAAACTGTTGAATAGAGAAGGTCAGGATTCAGAACGTAAAATCAGAGCCAGAATTATTTAGCAAAGCAAACTTGATAAATAAAGCATGCACAGAACAGAAAAGGGAGGTTGTGAAACTGACCTTGTTTCAAGGGGAAAAAAAAGAGAAATAAATAAATAAAAAAAAAAGGGGACCTGACCTTGGAATCACCACCAACAACATACTGAATCACCAAGCAGGTGCTGAAACTGAATCACCATAGATCCTATGCTCTGAATACCAAAATACCAAAGACAACAAGCTAAGCTTTCATGATCTCAAAAAGTGGAGGCAGCTACACCTCATACAATGTATATATAACTAATTCTTTTGGACAAAACAGAATGTAAAAGCTAACAAGAAATCTCCTAAGCTTGAACTGCAATAGGAGTGACCTGACATGTCTATGACTCTAATAAAGAAAAACCAAATAGAAAAGGGAACTTCGTACCAGCATAGGCTAAGTTGGAAGTTTCCTATCTCGACAAAAATAAATAAATAAATAAAATAATAAATAAAAAAAAGAAGAAGAAAGAAATAAGGGCTCTAAAATCTCCCATGGTTTAAGTGAACCAGTGGTTCCTGAATCAGAAATTGGTTCAGAACATGAAACGGAAGCCAAAAATAAAATCAGGTTCTCTATCTATCCCGGTTAATTCTCTTCTCTCTTCCAACTCCATCACAGAGCTTCGCTTAGACAAGAAAGGAGGTGAAAACACATTTCAATCATGAACCTCCAAGTCGTGATACATGACAACAAAAACTTTTGATAATCAAAGTATGACATGCAAGCATTACTCAAATAAAAATAAGAAAACGTACATGCACCAAAAGAAACAGAATTGAAGCATATGACATGGCAAGTTGTTGAAAATCAAGACAGGATATGAACAAAATATACGTATGATTTACAAATCATGAGATGCAGAACAATCAAAGGCCAATTTTTTTCCATGTTATCACCAAAACTGTTTAAAAATAACCTATGCATGCAGTATCTCCCGTTATATTTCTCAGAAGCGATTGGGTTTCAGAATTCGAAGGAAATTTAGCGGCCAACAATAGATCTACAAACTTCCATCCATTAAACATAGGTTACATTTTAACGGTTTACTACTGTTCAGAGGGTCTGTGTTCAATAGATCTACAAACTTCCATCCATTAAACAAGAATATTTGCACCCGCGATCTCACCCAAAAAACCAAAGGAAAAGGAGTAGACTTCATATTTACTTATTAAAGTGTTAAACAGATACACAGAGCAAATCCAGATCGAGAACTAGATCATAAATCAATACACCCAATTGCATGCATTAGGATACCAACAGTGTCTTACATCTGACATTAAAGCAAGATGGAAGAAGAAAACGAGAAAATTCGAAATTTCGAAGATAGATCTGCCGAAGCATGCAACCAAAAGATTCAGAACCTTACCGTGCAAAATCGAAAATCAGGAACCCTAGAGATCTGAAAACAATCCGCAAAATCGGTTGATCGATCACAACCCCAGGGATTTGCAATCTCGCTCGCTAGAATGTTTCAATAAGTTGAGGCGGCACTAGGAAGATCGATCGTGAGGTAGCAGGTAAGGAAAGAGATAAAATACTTCGCTGGGTTTCAGGGACCTAGCACGAGGTGAATCGTGCAGAAATATGTTTGATCCATTCCTTGCCTTCGTATTTGTATTGACGTACACGTTCTTCGCTGCCACGCCTTGTTGACCTATAATTTGTTGCCACGTTCGATTTAGAGCGTGCTTGGCAAAGATTTGTCTCAATGAGAATGGGATACCAAGGTAATTGTCTAAGGGGGTGTTTGGTTCAGTAAATCTTTGGGATGACATTCTTTAGAATGATAATTCTTAACTTTTTGAGTTGTTTGGTTCTATTAGAATGACCCTCATAAGTGAGCATCCTAATTCCCATAAATGACCATATTGCAAAGGATGTGTTCCAAATCTGAATTTACCTCAACTCTTAAACTCATATTTGAGCAATCTTTTTATCACCTAGTATAAAGGAGAAAGTGGAAAGACGTTCTCTACAAAAGCCAACATCTCAACCCGAGACCTCTCAAACTGCGACATACTCACCCCGTGACCTTTCAAACTGCATCCTTAGACCTGCGACCTCTCAAACCGCGACATTCTCACCGAGAGTCCACCATTGGCGACTGGTAAGCCCTCTCTCTCTCTTGATTTCATGGAGTTGTATGTTTAGGTTTTTTAAATCAAACGCTCTCTATTTCGATTTCATGGAGTTAAAGGGTTAGGTTTTAAAACCAGAAGCTCTTTCATGGAGTTATAGGGTTAGGTTTTTAAAACCAGAACCTCTCTCTCTCTCTCTCTCTCTCTCTCTCTCTCTCTCTCTCTCTCTCTCTCTCTCTCTCTCTCTCTCTCTCTCTCTCTCTCTCTCTCTCTCTCTCTCTCTCTCTCTCTACGGCTCTCTATTGTGTTTTCATTGAGTTGTAAGGTTAGGTTCTTAAAACCAGAACCTACGGCTCTCTCTTTTGTGTTGCAAGCATTATTTTTAGGTTTTTTAACTCAGACCACATATGATCTGTTCATGGATATATAGCAGTGGCGATTGAAGGGATCTGCTCTTTGGTTTGCCTGCCCTCCCACCAACAATGTTTGCTACAGCCAGTCGACGACTCTACAAATTTGGATTTGGTATTCTTCTCCTCCTCTCTCTCCCTCTCTATGTTTGTCTTGCATTTTGGACTTGGTTCATGAGGATCAATTAATCAGGTTTGCTATCAGTTTTCATGAGGAGCGGTTAATCTGGTCTGCTATCAGTTTGTGAATTGTAAGTTGCTACAAATTTTGTGCATATTATCTACCTTATTTTTAGTTTGAGATATTTGTTAACACATTACTTGTGGCATTTGAATGCCTCATCTTTCTTACAATATATAGCACCCCAACAAAATACTAAATAAATACATCTAACAGTATTTGATATGGTAATTGGTAGAGCATTATTGTGGATAGAAATTAGTTTAGTGAATATCATGGAATAAAAATTTCAGGTTACATTTTGATTTGGCAGGTTCAAAGAATGGTTTTGCAGAGATTTTTTTTTTAGGTTCCTTGATCAATTTTGTTTTGAGTGGTTGTTATGGTGAAGTAATGGAAGTTGTAGTTGTTGGTGGTAATGGACTTAGAGGGAATGCTTGTAGGAGTATAAGACAAAGGAAAATAAGTTTCAATGTCTAAAACTTTCTACTAGAAATGAAGAGGATTAGATTACTATCACTTGTGGATTACTTGTGAAAAGCCCCTTGTGAGACCAAGTTGTTGCCTGCCAATGGAAAGTTCTCTTGATCCTGACGACCTTATTATTGTTGATCCTCATTATGCTTCAGTTTCTAAGATACATCATGTATTATATTCAGAAGCATTTCATTTGAATTCTTTTGTTTGAAAGCTTGAAATTTTTAATTTGTTCTTTCTTTCTTTTAATAGTTTTGATTTCTCCTCTTTGAATATATATGAATACATTACTGATTTTCTGAAGTGCTTGTTTAATTCTAAATTGTAGATTTACGTAAAAAATAGATAGTGATGATGAATATGATGAGTATTATCAGAGGCACAAGAAAATAATAATATTTGCGGCTACTGCAGTTGTTATAGCAGTGGAACAATATAAGAAACTGTTTCTATGTAAACAACCTTATTGTAATGAGACTCGATGTGGCTCCGTTGAGACACAATGAATCATTGGACATACTGACAAGACATGTCGAAACATAATAAGAATGAGTCAAAAGGCGTTCTTTAACCTATGTCAAGTGATGCGTCCAAGGGTCTTCTGTATGATACAATTAACGTCAAGCGGAGGAACAAGTGGTTTTTTTTTATATGCAATTGATCACAATGTTAAGAACCGCGTCCTCTTACATTTGTTTGGGCATTCAGGTGAAACTATCAACCGGTATTTCAATGGTGTTTTGGAAGCAGTTCTCAAACTGTACTCGGTATTGTTAAAGCCTCCGAGTACCATAACACATGAGCGAATATTAGGTAACTATAGGAGCTTTTACCCTTACTTCAAGGATTGCATTGGAGCCATAGATGGATCACATATCCCTGCATGGGTACCAATTACTCAACATCGAACATTTCGCGATAAGAAGGGAAATATATTGCAAAATATCCTAGTAGTTTGTGATTTTGATATAAAGTTCACATATATACTTTCTAGTTGGGAAGGATCAGCATCTGATTCATGAATATTAGATGATGCCATTCATAGAGAAGGTGAGGCAAAACTACCAGTTCCTAGAGGTAAATTCTATCTTGTAGATGCAGGGTTTGCAAACCAGAAGGGGTTCTTAAGACCCTACTGTAACGTTCGATACCACTTGAAAGAGTGGAGAAATTCGAATGTTTCACCTGTCGACAAGAAAGAATTGTTCAACTTGCGTCATTCAAGATTATGTAACACAGTTGTGCAAGGTTTTGGACTGTTGAAGTCAAGATTCAAGATTTTGAAAATCCAACCAAAGTATCCTTTCAAGACTCAGGCTAGGATTGTATAAGCTTGTGTTATGATACACAATCATATCCTTACCCAAAATAGTGTTCAAGAAGAAGAGGAATGGCTTGACCAGAAGAATGCAATTACAGGTGAGAATACTAATGAAGAAGTAGAAGAAAATGATGAAGATAGTGATGAAGATTCTAACGTTGATGATGAAGATAATAACTTTGATCAAGATCAATTCTAAGAGGAGATGGCTGATTATATGTGGAATGAATGGATGGCAAGAGATGATTCAGATGAAGAAATGCATGATTCTTCATATGAATTACAAGAAGATACAGACTGAATCCATTTATCTTTTGTCCTAACTACTTGAACTAGACTTGGTTTCGTTTTAAGATTTTGTAATTTGAACTACATAAACATGTTTTGTGTGTCTTAGCTTGTAATAACTTTTTTCAATTCATGGTTTGACTATTAATATGCGTTCTTTGGAATATTATGCTTTTTTTTGGATGGTTGTAGTTATTTCCTCTTTTTTTTTTGGGCTGAATATTTGATATTAGGATTCATTATAGCAAAGATGGACGCAGTTGAGGGTTCTAACTCAAAAATTGCTATATGGCCTTCTGAGATATCTCACTACTTTTTGGAGTGTCTTCTACACCAACAACAAAGGGAAAAGAATGGAGATAATGGGTTGAAAAAGAACAGTTTCAAGTAGTCTCAACTGAATTATATGATAGATTTCATATGACATATAACTGGGATAGTGCCGCAATCACTACAGGATATGGAAAGCAATGCTGAACTCGCTTGTTGACTTGTAAAAAAAATAGTGGAATGGGTTGGAATGACCATGAGAAGCGGTTTGATGCACCACAAAATGTGTGGAATGAATTCAAGGTTAATTAAATGTTTGATGCGTTATTTCTAGATTGTTAGAAAGTTATACTAAAGGTAAAGTTAACAGTTTACTATTATGACAATCCAAGAGTTAATTATCATTTTTTTTTTCAGAAAAAAGTGCAAAGATTTTGGAAAGAGCATAGAGTGCTTTCCATTCACCTACAAATTGTTGAATGGTTGTGTAATGAAATTGCTACCGGGGCTGGATCTTCACACTCATCTGATGCAATCAATGAAGACCAGCCTTACATTCCAGTGCCAATTGATGAAGAAATTAGCTTGGACAATTATGACGCTATTGATGATAATGTTGGTGAAAGTGTCCATTATACTTCCAATGCAAGTAGCAGTCGTTCCCGTGGTAGGCCTAGTTTAGGGGTAACATGTAAAGAGAAGAAGAAGAAAGGAGGTATAGACAAGGTTAGTAGTCCTTTTAAAGGTGATAGCCAATGCAATTGTGGAGATGGCCAAGCAAGACCCCCAGAAAGAATTTGCAAAAAACTTATGTATTGAGATTGATGCACTTCCAAGAGTTGAGTTTGATAAAAAATTGCATGCTAAACAATTCTTCATGCAACATAAGGAATTGGCTCCCATCTTCTTGAATGCTAATGAGGCAGATAAGCCTAAGGTGTTTGAACACTACATGAAGAATATCGAAGATGGTGATCAAGATTGAGGAGGTGTCGCTTTATTTATTTATGATTAGTGTGTTGTTTCAAAACATGAGTAAATATTAACTAGACAATTTATGACAAACATTTGAAATGCTTATTTTGTTGATGTAATAGTGACTCGATTTTTGAACTCTCTCATTTAAACTGAACAACTGGTGATTGGTAAACTTCTGTAAGAAGGTATTATGAGTCTTATTGGAAAGTAACAGAGTTGGATGTCTGTTTATCTAGAATGCTCATGGAAATATATGGTAAATTAGTTTTTGCCATGGTGTGTGATCCTTCATGGGTCGTCTGATTCTAAAGAGCAAAGCTGCAACAGTAAATTTCCTGCATATTAACAATTTTTGCATGTAGGGTTTTGCTGCTGGTCTTATGCTGAGTATTTCTTTCTTAGATTTGGCACATAATGCTTTGAATTCCGTTGGCTTCTTGAAAGGAAATCTTTGGGTAAGATAAACTTTTAGGGTATTAATAATTAAATGGTTCACAAATGGGGCATTACTTTCAGGTTATATAAGTAACATATACCTTCAATATTTTGATATTGAGGAATATGTTTCCTACCTGTTTGCAGGTAAATCGTGGTTCCTTATCATTGATGAGATATTTGTCCATTTGCTTCGAGTTGTATGCATGGCTTGTACTGATGGAGCTGTTGAGTCATTACATGCTCCTTCAATGTTTTGTTGGTTTTGGGAAAGGAGGAATTTTAAGAAGGGCATATTATCACAAGATTTGTAGTTTCAAATATTGGCTTTCCCAGTTCTTATGGAGTTTGAATACATGCATCTCTTCACTTGTGTTGCAGAGAGTGAATCTTTAGCTTGGAAAGTGAATATTGGCGCTTCTGGTCCATGGAGCTTATAGGTCTGAAGTTTCTTGGAGCTGAATATCTCAATGTTTCCTCAACTGGAGTGAGAAGCCCCTTGTAGACACCGAATTTTGTCATCCCCTGGCAATGATGACAATATGAACAATTACTTGTTGGACATTTTAGACTTGGAGAATTTTCAAGCTTAGAGTAGAAAATGACCATTTTTCTCTTATAAACCTTCAAGAGAAAATGTTTTCAAAAATTAAAATTTAATGTTGTGGATTATTGTCGTTTGTCGCCTCAAGTCGGACATTACACTTCGATGCGAGAACTATGTGAATCGACACCCGATTCTCTCTTTCACTATATGATCTGGGTCCCTACTTTATGTATATTTTCGTAAAGGTTTCCAGTAGAGACCACAATCGTGTCTTATATCATTGGATAGTGCTCAGATTGAGCTTTCTAATGACATATTACACATCAAATTCTAACTAACGGTTTGAAAGATATGACCCCCGAAAGTTGACTTCAAAGTTCGGTATCAGATTTCATTCCGAGCAACCAAGGAGTGCCACATGGCGCCCAAACCCCTTTGCCCAAAAGCAAGTCTTTTTAGACAATTCTCTCTGGTTTTTTAGTCCCACATCAGAAATAAGAGAGAATTGGTTCAAGTCCCAAGGCTATAAGTATAGCACTTTCTCTCTTCCAAAACGTGGAGAAAAATTGGGAATTTGGGAGAAAGGATGGCCCCATCAAGGTTTTAGCTAACTTCTTCCCTCTAAAATCAAATATTCTCCAAATCTAAAAGTTTAACACATTAATCCTTCCTTAAGCCGGGAGATCTAGTCCGGTTCGATTCGATTTGGGGCTTGAAGCACAAGGGTTATCTCCCCTTGTTTCTTGATTAGAGCTGGGTTTAAGGTATTTTTCTTCTCCTAATTGTAATTTAGAACTAGTTTATCTAATTTAATGGATTAGGTTCTAATTTATTAATAATTGTTTCATTTAGATTTATTAGGTTTAATTAGATTCAATTTGGTTTAATATGGTTTATTAGATATAAATTGGTTATTTCGATTCAATTTGGTGTATTTAGGTTTAATTGGTTCATTTAGATTAATTAATTTTAATTAGCTTTAACTTGGTTTAGTATGGTTTATTAAATGTGAATTGGTTGATTCTGGTTCAATTTGGTTTATTTTGTTTTAACTGGGTTCAACATAGTTTGATTTGGGTCATTGGGTCTAATCCATTGGTTTTGCTAATTAGGTTTTTCTCATTTTAATTTGTTTTGTTTTCTCTTACTATTATATTTTGATTCAATTAATTGGTTTTATTTGTGGCTTAATATACTCACTTAATAAGTAGGTTTGATTTGATTTATTTTTGGTTTTTTGTTCTTTAGACATGAACCCTTAGATTAGGATCTCAAGCCCTAATCTCTTCTCCCATCTCTTCTTCCTTTCTTTCTTCTTTTCCCTGTAGCAGAAAATCAGCCGCCTCCCTCCTCTTATTCTTCTTCATTTTTTTTCTTCTTCTCCTTTCTCCTTTCTTCTTTCTCATTTCCAAACCAGCAGCCATCGTGGTAGCAAATCCTTCACTTCTCAGGTAATTGAACCTCCCTCGTCCTCTTCTCCTTCTCTTCTCCATGGTTGAAACCTACGGCCTTCAAAACCTGCAACCATCTACCTTCTCTTCTTCTTCTTCTCCTTCTTCTTCCCTCTCCTTTCTCCATACCTTCTACTTCCTTTCTTTTTCTTTCCAAACCTGAAACCATCCAATCCTTTTTTCCTTTCCCCATTTTTTGTTCTCTTTCTTTTTGCCTGCAACTGAATCCTCACCTTCCATCATTTTTCTCCAGCCGACCTTCTCCATGGCTAAAACCTGTAACTTCTTCTTCTTCTTTTTCTTCTTCTCATTTGTACTTTCTCCTTTCTCTCTTCTTCTTTCTCATTTCCAAACCAGCAGCCATCGTGGTAGAAAATCTTTCACTTCTCAGGTAACCTAACCTCCCTTCTCTAGTCTTCTTCCTCTTTCATTTTCCCTTGTTTCTTGCTGAAACCCGACCCGAAACCCATTCTTTTCCATCAGCCTCTTCTTCCTTAAACCATACTTATTCTTCTTCTTCTTCCATGGCCGACACCACTCACCTTCTCCTTTCTCATTTCCGAACTAGCAACCATCGGTGGTAGTAATTCATTCACTTCTCAGTTCTCTTCTCTCTTCTTCTTTTCCATGTGGCTGAAACCATTCCAACAACCTTCTTTCTCCTTCGTGGCCTATCATTATGTGATCTCTGATCTTTGTTTATGTGTTTCATTAATCCCTTTTTATTGCTCTTTAAGTTCTTGTTTTCTTCTATTATTTTTTTTATGCACTGTTTCAGGTTTGAGTTAAGAGTGTTTTCAAAGCATACATATCTGAACTTCATTCCCTGTTTTCTAAGAGAATATCTATTAGATTAGGTTGAATTTTGATTATGTCATTCTCCGTCCTAATTACTCTAATCTATCCTAACTTGTGTCCATCGGAATGCTAGATTATGAGTTATACTAGTTCTCTTTACTTTCAATTTTCTACCCATATGTTTGTTTTAATCTAACCATTAGTTCCCATTTAATTCCTCTCTTTTAAGGTTTGTATTGGGTATACAATTTGGCAAGTGGGCATGTGGAACGTAGTTTAGGACGTAGACTAGTACGAGCATGGCTGACCCCTCAAATCGACTCGTAGCATTATGACGTATTTGAGGAATGTGTTTGCGTTATCATATCTTTTTTTTTTTTTTAGGGATTTTCAGCCTCTTCTTTAAATGCAATAAAAAATCAAATCTTGTTTAAAGTAGTGCAATTCGTATACTTGTATTCCAATTCATCTAACTTTCCCTTCTTTTAGTTTGTTTAGCTTTTTCTAATCATTCCATTTAGCTTCTTTGATTAGTTTAATTACTTAAACTCATGTATCATTTTTCACTAGTGCTTTTTTATATCGTAATTAGTTGTTTTAATTATTTAATGGGTTCAATTAATATAAGATTTAGACTCTAACATAATATAGGTATAGCATAAAATAATCATTAGACATATTTAACTTCGAAGATAATTAGCATTGCATTTATTTAGTTAAAAGATTCTCTTCTCATTAGCTTAACTAGGGTTTTGAAAAATGTTCAACTCATCTTAGGATTAGCTCAAGGTGAACATAATTAGTGCAATTAGCTTCATAATTAATTTAATTAAACATTAGGTTTAGTTTAATCCTCCTATACTATATTAGATAGATTAGTAAAAATGCATTCATTTAATGTAATTAATCCATTTCACTTTAGAAATTAATTAGGTCTCTTTTAATTTATAAATATTTTTACCAATTAGATTAAGTAGGATTGCAATAATCTTTTAACCAGCACAGGATATTAAGATTTTATTTTTTTGGGTAGATTGGATATTTCTAGTTTTCTACAAGAAAAAAGAAGGTAAGAAAAGATATTAAGAATTTAAGATTGTAACGTTACTACGCAGTTAACCTTATATACTCTTTTATTACTTGTTTTCCAATAAAATTACCAAAATGAGGTGTCCACCTGGCAATCATGTGGGAAGTACACAGAGAGAACCAGAACCCAAGCATGGTTTGAGGAATCAAATCGAATTGAATCGGATCGGCCTGAATTAGTTAGATCAAATCAATATAGATGAAGGGTAATAAGGTAAAAATCAGTTTTTTCAATTACAATCAGGCCTATTTCCATTCGATCTGGGATTAGATCAGTATTGACCCTGTCTGATCCCAAGATCAATTTCGACATCTTAAATCATGAACATGAGATTGGCAACATCGGTGTGAGCAACTCACTTGTGACTTCTAGTTAATTAGTAGTTTTCTTGTAGCTAAAATAAAAATTGTAGTTTTCTATCTAGGAGTGTGGCATCCATTAGTGTTCTTTGAGATTATCTTTCTCATCCGATTTTGATTTTAGTGGTTTCTAATCGATTTTTTTTATTTGGTTCACAACTGGTTTACATGCAGTTAATAGTGTCGTTTTAGAAAATGGTTTGTATCCTACAGCTAGTGTGAATCCTACATATACTAAACTTCCTTAAGAGTCAAGACAATATACTTTTATTTTTCTAAGGACAATATACTTTCTATGTAAAAGACTACACATATGATAACTAATTAACTATGATCCTAGAAATTAGGAAATCAAGAGGTGTGATTGTGTGAAAGTGAAACTCTCTTCACTCTCTTCTCAGTTAGTATTTTTTTTTCCATAGAGACCCATTAAAATTCAAAAACACTTTTAAGTCTTTAATACTAGGTGCTGGTTAACCATCGGCTTTCTAGTTCTGAACTGAACGAACTGAAATTATGGCCTATAAAACCAAAACCAGATCAATTTACTACGGTGCAGTTTAGTTCAATTATAACTGGTTGGTTTTGGTTCTAATAAACGATTTCAGTTATATTTTGACATCCTTATCTAGGAGTATGCTAGCATTTTCCTAAGTCTATCTCTCGCTTTCCCAATAAAATGACTTATCAACCCATCTGTTGTAGGAGAAAAACGATTATGATTTTACCTTATTCTTATCCGGTGCTGTTTTGATTTCACCTTATCAAAATGTAAATCGAATCAGAACCGAACCGAATAATAAAAACTGCACTGATTGACACCCCTAGTCACAGATAGTTCATTTTCCTAATTTGTTATATTTTCCACTAGGGGTGTAAGTTTGGCCCTGATGGCATGAATCTGTCCAAAGCCCGAACAGGGCTTGACACTGGGTTAGGCTTGGGCCAGGCGGTTGAGGCCTAGGCCTAAGCCAGCCCTGATTTTAACCCTAATTTATATACTATAAAGTACTTGAAGATCTATTATTGTGTTGAGTGAATAATTATAATTGTGACCTATTGGTTTTTTTTTTTTTAATGCATAGGACACAAAATGGAAAAAATAGGATCAATCAAGGTTAGCCTGACCTTGCAAAAATCAAGGCCAACATAGCCCAACCCAGCCCGATCAAGGTCAATTAGTGCCAAGTTGGGTTGGCATGAGGTCAGGCCTAGGCTTGAGCCTAGGTTAGGCCTGGACTGAGTTTTGGAGATCTAGGGTTAGATTGGAGTTTTAAGAAATCCGACCTTGTTCCATCCCTACTTTCTATCAGTGACAAATCTAGGAATTAATGCTTCTTATAAGTATTTGATCCTACATGATATATTGTAATTTCACCATAGTTGGTGGGCCACACACCACTCAAGTTCTAGGACCTTTTTTTTTTTAATTTGAAGTAAGAAAATAGACAAAACGATTATAGACTATTTACAAAACAATGTTTCTGAGTCATAGCCATCTGAGCCTTGAGTTTAATGGCTCCTAACGTCCTAGGGTTACTTTGTACACAAAAAGTCTTACTCAACAGTTCTTCAAGTTCCAATTTGTGAGAAAAGGTGGCCCATGGCCACCTCCAAAAATTACCACTATTCCATAAACCATGTATATCAGCCACGTCTGTTAAAACTCTATCCACCTTCCATCCCTGCTTTGGGAGAGCCTTTAATCCGATTAGCATTCCCATGGGCGCCGCATCAAAAGCCTCTCCTGTCATAGCAAAGTCAGCAAGGGAATATAAGTGTTGCCTTTCTGAACAAAATGCTATAACCCAACCAGAAATACCCAAAGATCTATTAGCCACAGCTGTGACTAGAAGCACATGGCCAGCAAGTAAGAATTGCTAGGAATAGTGGCTCCAAGAGTAATCAGCAACCCTCCTCCAGCTTGGTATAGGGATCACGAATATTGTGCTTACCACACCCAGAAGGGGCACAATACTGAAAGATGTTTGGGTTTACAACATGTAATTCAGGACTTGGTAGATAATGGGACCATTGAAGTTAAGATCAAGCAATCTGCCAATGTCAATACCAATCCACTCCTTGATCATGTGAACAATCTGGAGGAAGAAGACACAAAGAGTGACCCTACTCAACTCATTGTACCTAGAGCTCAGAAGAATCATATAAATGCCCATACTTACAGGAGAGTCATGAGTCAAAGGGCTGGAGTCGTAAGGACCCCCAAAAGAAGAGAATCATCAGAGGAAGAGTCAGAAGATCGGATGCCCCCCGTTCATCCTTCCTCATCAAAAGAATCCACTACACCATATTATCAACCTCCACTATATTATCAGCCTCTGCAGGATCATTAGCTTTCCCCCCACCATCAAAGTGAAGGAACCTCCTCATCCTATCACCCCCAATCTTCATATCCTGCTTCCCACATTACATCATCTTCATACCATCCCGCTTCTTATCCTTCATCTCCCTCATACCAATCCCATTCTCAAGGTTTGGTGTGTAACCAAGGGAAGGATGGTCAGATGGGTATGAATGGAAGGATATGCTACCAGATTCCTTAAAAATGACCTCATCAACAGGATCGATGAATGCTCTAGGAGAAGAACAGGAAAGTGATCCTACTTCTTTAATTCAGCTCATTATAACTTAAGAAGACAATCCATAAGTAATTGAAGAGATTATAGCTGATCTTCTCAGAGTGGTAACCACATTGGCCATAGGGGAGCAGATCAAGGAATACACTTCCTTAATCCACATAGGAAGTGACATTGAGGATGATGAGTCAGGACTAGTCCAAATTCGAGCCAGTAATGATAGGACCAACCCCATAGAGATCTTTTGGTTGTACACTCTGAATACTACGAGCATTTGGATGTCAGAGAATTTGTTGGTCCTGAGGAATCTAAAGAAGAATCAAGTGGGAGTGAAATCAGTGAAGAAGATGATGATGACGACGACGATGAGGACGAGGACGAGAATGATGGAGATGACTCTGAGTCCCAGAAAGATGATGAGTATCCCAATTGGGATGATTACCTAGAGCCAGGATACATTGATTATGATGATGAGTCAGAATATTACTCACCAGAACATCCGACATGTTTCTCAGTCTATGCTATTGGTGGTGATGATCTAATAGCTGACCTGACAGGTGGCATTTACCCTTCTCTCTACATGGGAGGAGATGATTCTATGTCAGATTTGGATGAGCCCGAATCCACATTAGAGATGGAGGAAAAGCTATGTGAAGTGTACTCCAACACATTGAGAATGCAGGAAAGGGTGGAAGAAATTGACAATATGCTGGGTGAAGTAACTATCAGTGATCGTTACTACCATGAGCAATTGGATGATATGGAGGAAATAGGGCCAGATGACACTTTTGTAGAGGTGGTAGATGCTACATTCCATCAGCTTTCCAATGCAATCAAGAAGCTACAAAGCCAGGGCTGTGGATATTTGTGGAGGTCCTCGACTTCCCACCCCAAGTCGGGAAGGAGAATCAAAAGAAGAAAATGATTCTATGGTGGGGAAAATCACCCTAACCAATAGTGATGATGAAGATAGTTATCCCATGGAGATTATTATGAAAAAACCAATCAACGTGATAGAAACTCGAAGTGGGAATGACTACAAGGGTAAGGCTCTAGCAGTAGAACAGCCAAGGGCTAATGAGGCCGGAACTAGCAGCATGAAGAAAGAGCTAGAGAACCCAATCTTGGCTCAACTCAAGAAGTCCCAGGCAAATATATCCATTTGGGGATTGTTGATGGCATCCCCTTCGCACCGTGAAGTAGTCTTGAAGTCCCTCGTTAATGTGCAAGTGCCAATCAAGATAAATCTGACACACCTTGCACATATAGTAGGAGCAACATATGCAGTGCAATCCCTGATGTTCTAGAATTCTGAGCTTCCTACGAAAACCTAACACAGTCAGGCTCTCCACATTACAGTTGAATGCCTTGACAAAGTGGTTCCACAAGTTCTTGTTGACAACGGGTCCGCTTTGAATCTGTGCTACCATTGAGATCAGCAAAGAGTATCGACATCAACTTGGAAGAAATGAGGCTAACCACCCAAACCTTAAGGGCATACGATAATACCAAGAGGAAGATCCTTGGCATCATTACTTTTGCTTTAAAGATTGGCCTAGTGAAGTTTAATGTTGCTTTTCCATTGATATACCGAAAGCTTTTAACATGCTCTTAGGAAGGCCTTGGTTGCATCCTGCAAAGGCAATGTCCTCTAGTCTCCATCAAAAAATGAAGTTCATTCAAGAGGGGAAGGTGATCTTAGTGGCTGGAGATCCTGAAGTGGTTAACACTTTGGCCAACATTGAAAATGGGGAAGAACAAGACCAGAAGGTGCAATGGAGTGGCTTTGAATTAGACACCACTTGCACAACCATTGCCAAAGAAGCTCCAAAGGAGAAAATCCCAGCTAACTATGAAGCCATCTGAAGTCTGCCAGTGAATTAGATGATCAAGAATATGCAGTACTTTCCTAGTATGGGATTGGAAAAATATCATTAAGGAGTTCCAAAGCAGCCTAGTTTGGCGGTGAACAAAGGAAAGAATGGTCTCGGGTACACTCCTTTGACCACCAAGGGGCAAAAAGTGTTGAGGATGACTAGGCAGATCTCTGTCTCTTACTACCCTACTCTCAATGGGTATTTTGTAAAAGAAGGAGAGGATTTCCCCTTTTGTGGAAATGTGGAGCCATGGTTTGATGAAACCATCGCTAAGATGCAACCAAGACTTGAAGTGTTCTTCCAAGATGAGTTCGATTGGGTGACTCATGAAGTGGAACAATAGCAAATGCTGGTTAAGAAAAGTGACCAAGATAGCTGCATTGCTGGGATAGCAGAAGTTGTAATGATTGAAGATGGATTCACCTCTGGCAACCCCACAACACTAATCAATCTAAAGAATTGCCAAGTCCTTGAGTCCTCCTAAAAAGGGAGTGGGAAAAGAAGATCAGACTCACCTAGAGTCTACCACTTTCCCTTGATGTGAAAGGCTTCATTTGCTCCCTTCTATAAGAGCCAAGAAACTGAGAGTTGCATGAGCTCCAACCCTATCCTTTTAAAGGAAGAAGCACGTATACAAAATAGAGGACAGCACAGAGGATGATGGTTTGTATGTACTGTGCCCAAACCAATTGCAATGGGAAGGCTCGTGAAGGTGGTCAAAGATGTGACCGAGGTACCGGGATGGCATCCCTCAACAGGCTTGAAAAGATGGACTTCATAGATAAAGGATTGAGCAGTCTCCACCAATCTTCACCCCTCAAAAAGTTTGGCTTTCGAGAGCACAAGATAGATCATATGGTAATGGTGAAGAAGCGGGCACCTACCCAGGGGAACTACTACACCACGGAAGAAGTAGCAACAACTTTCTTAGAAGGAAAAGAAGTCCCTTTGCCACATTTCCTCATCCATCAGGCCACTGAACCACTTCTGAACTGGACAAGCATTGGAGAAAACTTCAAGTTTGCTCATACTTATGAGTCAACCAGCTTGAATGCCCCTGGCGAAAGCATGAAGCCAATTATCGAGTCTGTAGTCAAATCTATTGTTTATGAATTCGTATCAACCTCCCCTCTTAAGAAGAGTCCAGAGTCATTTTATGTTGAGTCTGTTACTCCTTCTTTCATGAATGAAATTTCTGATTCCAAGTATGACTTGCCTCCTTTTTCTGATGATGATCTTAATAAATATCAAGAATTAATAAAACAATACAAACCAAAGAAAGCCCAACCCATCCGTGAGGATACTCGAGTTGTTAATCTAGGAACCGACCAATGCCTTCGAGAGGTAAAAATTGGCACTACCCTTAATGACAAAGAATCAGAGTGGATGATTAATCTTCTGAAGGAATTCGTCGAGGTCTTTCCTTGGTCTTGGGAGGATATGCTTGGTATCGACCTCAATATCGTGCAGCATTGATTACCAACATACCCTGGGGCAAAGTTAGTAAAACAGAAGCTTCGAAGAATGCGGCCAGAATAAAGTGAAAAGATCAGGGAAGAATTTGTGAATCAATGGAATGCGGGGTTCCTACAGATGGTGAAGTATCCCCATTGTTGGCCAATATTGTACCAGTACTAAATAAAGATGGGAAGGTATGGATGTGCGTGGACTTCCTAGATCTTAACAAAGTGAGCCCTAAAGATGACTTCCCATTACCCCACATTGATGTATTGGTAGATAATACGGTGGGGCATACTTTGTTAACATTCATGGATGGATTTTCGGGATACAACCAAATAAGCATGCACCTAGAGGATAATGAGAAAATAGCCTTCACCACTCCGTGGGGAACCTATTGTTATAAGGTGATGTCTTTTGGACTGAAGAATGTCGGGTAACTTATCAAAGAGCAGCCACGGCCATATTGCATGACATGATGAACAAAGATGTAGAAGTCTATGTGGACGACATGATAGTAAAGTCAAAAGATCTATAGGAGCATATTCCCGCACTAAGGTAATTCTTTGAAAGAATCAAGACGTATTAGCTAAAAAGCTCAGAAGTGTGTGTTTGGGGCAATGGCAGGAAAGTTGTTAGGCTTCTTGGTGAGTGAAAGAGGCATTGAAGTCGAACCTATCAAAATCAAGGCAATTCAAGAAATGCCCACGCCTTGGACTGAGAAGCAAATACGAGGATTTCTAGGTTACATCCAATATATTAGTAAATTCATAGCTCAGTTGACTACAATCTGTGAACCAATTTTCAAGCTGCTGAAGAAGGATTATCCCACTGAATGGAATGACCAATGCCAACAAGCCTTTGACAAGATCAAGGAGTACCTTATGAACCCACCAGTATTGACACCGCCAGTGGAAGGAGAACCACTTCTATTGTATCTATCCGTGGGAGAATATTCCATGGGCTATTTACTAGCACATAAGGAAATAGAAAAGGGGGTAGAGCATGCCATATATTACCTCAGCAAGAAGTTTCTAAAATATGAGACCCGATACACATATTTGGAAAGAACTTGTGCTGCATTGATTTGGCAACTAAAAGATTACGACACTACATGGTTTCCTATCCGGTGCATTTGATCTCAAATATAGATCCCATTAAATATCTCTTTGAGAAATCGGCCTTAACAGGAAGGATGGCCCGTTGGTTACTTTTGCTATCATAGTTTGACATCACCTATGTTACTCAGAAATCTATCAAGGGCCAGGCCATAGCTGATCATTTGACTGCTCACCCCACAAAAGATGAAAGATCCTTAGATGATGCCTTTCTTGATAAAAGAATCACAGCGGTAGAGGAATAAAATATAGTTAATGAATGACAGTTATTCTTTGATGGAACGGCCAATCAGAAGGGATGTGGTGCGGGAATATTGCTTATCACTCCTGACGGTCTTTATTTGCCTTTGTCATTCTGCCTCGACTTCCCCTGTACCAATAACATTGTTGAGTATGAAGCTTGTGCTTTGGGACTAGAAACGGCTCTGACCATTGGGGTTAAAAGGATTAAGGTTTATAGAGATTTATCCTTTGTCATTTTTCAAATGTAAGGAAAGTGGAAAGCTAGAGATGAAAAGTTAAAACCATATCAAGAACATCTGAAAAAAGTGATTGAACACTTTGAGAAGATCTCGTTTGAATACTTTCAGAGGGATAACAATAGGTTTGCTGATGCCCTTGCAACCTTGGCTTCTATGGTAGAGTGCAACCCTATGGCTAGAGTCCGACCATTTTTAGTAGAATAAAGAAGTATGCCCATTTATCAGAATTCTGTAAACTCTCATTGTGGATGGTTGGTCTTGATTCACTCACATGGTGGATTTCATCAGGGAAAGGAAGTACCCGTTGAAGCAACTGAAAGAGAGAAGAAGTTTCTTAAGAGATATGCCACCCAGTTTATTCTCCAAGAGGGTTTGTTATACAAGAGATCCTATGAAAGAATATAGTTGTTGTGTGTAGATGAGGAACAAGCTATAACTATCATAGAAGAAATTCATCAAGGTCTTTATAGACCCACATGAATGCCAAGATGTTATCTAAGAAGATCCTCAGGCTGGGATATTACTAGAACACATTTGAAGCAGATTGCATGAACTTTGTCAGAAAATGCCACAAGTGTTAGATAGTTGCTAACATCATACATATCCTGCCAATCAAGCTACATTCGCTCAGTTCACCTTGGCTATTCTCCACTTGGGACATCGATATAATTGGAAAAGTTAACCTTAAAGCATTTAATCGCCACGAGTTCATCCTGGTAGCCATTAATTATTTCACCTAGTGGGTAGAAGCTCAGTCCTATACAGTCCTCACATCTGCTAAGGTAGTCAAATTCATCTACGAAAATATCATTGCGTGATATGGAGTACCTCAAGAATTGATATCAGATCAGGGATCTCATTTCTGGGGCAAGATCGATAAAATATGCACAAAGTTCGGTATCAGAAGGCATCGATCTACCATTTGCAGGCCACAGATCAATGGGACAGTAGAGGTAGCCAACAAGAACATCAAAGTCATCCTACAGAAAATGGCAAAAACACACAAGGATTGGGATGATAAGTTACCCCTTGCCTTATGGACACACCGGATTTCTGTACGATCCTCAACAGGGGCAACCCCTTTTTCTTTGGTATATGGGGTTGAGGTAGTTCTACCCGTGGAAATCCTAGTACCATCCGTAAGGGTACTCCTTGATAGTCAGCTACCTAAAGGAGAATGGGTGAAGTCCAGACATGATGAGCTCAACTTTCTCAACGAAAGGCGTATGTAAGCCATGGATAATCTGAAGAAATATCAACTGAGAATGGCCAGGGCCTTTAACAAGAATTGAAGCCTTGTCACATAAAAAAAGGAGAACTTGTTCGTCGAGAACAAAGAGCCCAATTCATAATCCAAGAAGAAAAATCAGACCTAACTAGAGTGGCCCATTCATTGTCAAAGAAATTCTACCAAGCAAAGCTGTGAAACTCGTAGACCAAAATGGCAAAGAAATACCCTGACTGGTCAACATGGATCAACTCAAGAAATATTATGTTTGAAAGAGCGAATAGCCTTAACTATGTCAGACCTGACTCCTTTCGATGGATACATAGGCAATTTGACATGTGCAAGTGTGGTCTCAACCATCTAAAGGTAATAAATCAGTTCCTTGATAAATAGTCAAAGTGCCTTAAAAGATCATCATAGTTTGTGTCCCTCAAGAATCCCAATTTGGCATGCAAGGCCATTGGGTATCTGTCATCCACCCATTGGTCCATCACTTCTTATCCAGGATTCTATCCCCCAAGAATCGCCATCTGGCATGCAAGGTCATTAGGTATCTGTCATTCATGTATGGTCCGTCCATCCTTGTCCAGGACTCTATCCCCTAAAAGAACATCGCCACCGGGCAATAGTTCATTAAGGCTAGTTTGTTCACTACCTTTGGTCAGTCAAAGTGTAAAAAAAAAAAAAAAAAAAAAAAAAGAGCTTGATGCAATAGTGGTAAAGGCTTGTTTGAATCATTAGCTAATGAGTGATGCTTTGATAAATCATCATATCTCATTGTTTGTGTTGGTTTCAGGAAAATTCATGGGCTCGTTGGATAAGACATTGAGGAAATGGACCTTAGACATAAATATGAGGGCACTAGGATTGCTAGAATCCATGAATGTGTCATTTCTTGGCCGGGTTGGATGTGTGAAGATACATCACCATTTGCTCTGATAGGTGCCTCAACACTGGGATGCCAACCTGCATGTATTTTGGTTTGGATTAGTGGAGATTTGCTAAACTCTTGAAGAATTTTGAGTTTGTGTGCGATCTCCACCCAAAGGCAATTTGTTCCAACCCTCTTTGAAGGAAGATTACTTAGAAAAAATTCAGGATTTCTTTGGATGGAAAGAAGAAGAAGTAATGCAGTTTATCAGGTATAGGAGGATCGACATTCTGAAGGTGGCCCAAATCTTCATCCAATATCTACCAATGAGAGGAATCCATCAGTAGAGATTTCTGGGTGCTTATTTACTTTGCATGATAGCTCGTTATGTTCTCTGTACTCCCAGACATGGTGCACCATCTGTTCTGATTGTGGTAGTAAAACTATTGAAGAAGGGAGGTGACATTGTCCCTATGGTTTTGCAGAAACGTTCAAGGGATTTGATGACATGAGCTATGGACATAAATTTGAACTAGATCATTATCGGGGGAGTCCTGCTATTTTTTAGATTTGGCTCCTTGAGAAACTGGAGCTCACCACACCATTAAGGGGAAGCCCACTTGGAGTTTTTTGTTACCGGGATAAGAGAGAAGTTTTGGAATTCGACCTTATCACCGATTGGGAAAAGTACCTACAGGAAAGGATTGTGTAAGATATCACATGGAGGTTCCTAGGAAAGCCACAAGAAGATTTTCTGATAAAGACCCCTGGACACAACTATGTTAGATTGATGGCATTGACTCACACGTCCTTTTATTTGCCTATGTACATCAGCCAAAAATACAGGCTCGAGGAGACGAACACATAAGAGTTAGTGAACTTTCACCCACCTTAAGAATTGTCTCCCCACTTGTTATTCATCCATCCCGCCTGTGGTAGGAAAATTGTCTCCCTTTTTCATGTAATTCACTTGGTAATGGAATGAGGAAGTATTTGGATTTTCATGTTATCCCAATTATTCTAATTATGACTTGAGTTATGGAATTGATTGTGCCCAAGCATTGCAAGCAAACAAAAAAAAAAAAAAAAAGAGAGAAGAAATATTTTCTTTGTGCCAAAATTAAGTTTTATAGAGATACTGAAATAAAATAATGAATAAATAAGGGGAGGGAAAAAGAAAAAAGAAAGAAAATATCCATGTGTTTGTGTTTGTAGGAAATACAGAAACAAATCCCTATGGGTCAGAAGCCATCATCTGAACTGTACTCTGAACCATCCTCATGAAGCACCGGGGAATCCATAGATGCTACTCCAACCTGCTCCAACTTCTGGGTCAGGTCCTCAATCAGTGCACCCTGTCAGGCAATCTCACGATCCTTGGCAACTATCACCTCGCACAGGCCATAATGCATCCTCTTAATCTAAGCATAGACCTCCAGGGACACCTGAGAAAGAGCACATCAGCCAAAGAAAGTCAATAGTTAATTGGAAAATAATCAAATATTCACATAATCATAAGGAATACGTAGCCCAAGGGAGGCGTCTACATCTGTGTTCGGCTCCAGAAGATAAGGGAGACTGGGGTTGGCCGCGTCGGGATAAGTCCAAGTAAGGAAGCCACGAAAGGGGATGTTAGCAACCCTAAGAGACCCGTCGGCACTAGTAGAGGGCTCTGTTTGTGAAGGATCGGTAGCACTAGCATGCGACCGAATAGTAGAAGGATCTACATGTCTCACTCTCCCCTGAAAGAACATCAGTTAAGACCAAAACAAAGAAGAATTTGTAGGAAAACTCAAGAAAGGGAAACATACCATTGGCCCATTGGGACTGAGAGGGGTGCACACTGTCTCCTCCTCTAGGAAGGCTCCGTAGTCCCTATCCGGATCAAGAAAAGAGTCCTCCCATACTCCGTTAGCTAAGTACTTCATCTCGTTTGCAGGGACAATCTCTAGAAAATGCATAGTGGATGGAGGAAGGCTGGGATAAGGGCGTGGATCGATGTCTGACCACTAGGGTACTACTCTCTCTCCTAAGTATCAAGCATGGCTCCACATGCCGTGGAAAAGGACTCGATTCTTAGACGATTGATGAGCCAAGGCGACTCCCTCAGAATCCAGAAACACAAGGTCATGGAATGGTTTCCAAGTAACCTTCACAACCAAGGAAGTGTAAGAACAACATCAGGAAAATAGAATTTCAGTGTTAGACATAGCATACCTCAGTGAGATCGTTCAAAAGAGAACGAGCAGTGGTCCCCAGAGGATGGCGTCGGGCCCGAACCACCTAGTTATCTCCCCACTTTGTGGCCAGGGGGAAGAATGTCTCAAGATCCCTTAGTTTAGGGGCTATGGTTCCCAGGTGCTCAAAACACCAGGGTTGTTTTAAGAAATCAAAGTAAGAAAGTGTAGACCAAATGACTGAAAGAAAAAAGATATGAAAAGGAAAGTTACTTGGATAATGTAGCCTACCCCCTTAAGGCCCCTATATCCATAGGACAGAAGATCTAGGGACCACAAGAGATATACATAGGTAGCCCCGCTCCAGTCCCAGGAATCTACTGTGCGAAGATCTTTGAGGAAGTTCACCAGGTGGATATCTACTCCCACTCGGAGGTCACTGAAGAGGCACTGACCCATGGCAAATAGCAGAAAAGAACGTGTTATCTGAGACATGTTACATGGGTTCTCCCCCAGGCCGACTTTCCACCATCGGGCACTAATGTCCCCTAGGTAGATGCATGTCTGGCTGGCTTTAATGGTGATACTAGTCAGATCTGCAAACTCCCTGACAGTCGAAAATCCTGCGAGTAGGGTCATGGATCTACCCCCAAATGGAATGCCTGTCAAGGCATAGAAGCACATAGGCGTAATGGTGATCTCACCAACAGGAAGGTGGAAAGTGTGAGTACTCGGCCACCATCGCTCCATCAGGGCCCCCACCAATGCTGGATTAAACTTTTGGGTCTCTACAAGGGCCAGCCGGCACAGATAGGTATCATCAACCATCTCCTTTACCCTGCGAGGGAGCATCCTATGCCAAGATTAAACCATGTTCGGATGGCCATAGGAGGCCAAGGTAGGTGGTTCCTTCCCCTTATGCTAATGGAAATAAATAATAATAATAATAATAATTAGAAAAAAAATAGAAAAAAGCAAAAACAGTACATTAAAAAAAAGAGAGAATAATAAAATAGGAATAAAAGATGATCAAAATAATGAATGAAATGTAAAGACTTACCCAGGAACCCCATATGGAGTTGCAGATGTGATTCCTGCTGTTGTGAAGAGTTTGCCCGGAATACCAGTCGGCCAGGCCCTCATCCCTATGAGAAGGACTGTTGCAACTCTCGAGTTGGACCTCTCCCAGAGTTTTCCTTTTCCTTCTTTCAGCCATATTTGTAAAAATTACAAGAAGCCCTAGAAACTTTCCTAAATTATAAGAAGCCCCCAAAAGTTTTCCAATTTGCACAAAAGCCCACAAGAACATTAAATTATCCAAATAACTCCTCCTTCAAAAACAAGATGAAGATCTTCAAGAACTTCAAGAACAAGGTGAAAATCTCCAAAAACAGGAAGGAAAATTCCAAGAAAAACCAGAGAGTTCCAGGAACTCACTTCACTTAAAAAAACTAAAATAAAGAATGAACAGGGGAGAGGGCCCATTTTATAATATATATATATATATATATATTCCAATTCGGAATTCCAAATTCAATTCAAAGAAGAACCAAAGAATTAAAAGATTCCAAATCAAGCATCAAAATTCAAACCAAATCAATGAACAAAATTCCAAATGAAAAGCAAGAATTAAAAGATTCCAAACCAAGTATCAAAATTCAAAATTCAAATAAAAAATCCAAATCAATTGTTATTATCTTTTATATGGTGGAAAGAGCCACGAGTTTCTTTCATATAATTGACAAGGCCAAATAGCCCAGCCCAGTTCAAAAGAACCCGCCTGCAAAACCAGATAGCCCAGCCCGGTTTGAAAAAACCCACCTGGAAGACTATATGGTCCAAATTGGTTCGAAAGAACTAGCCTGGAGACCAAAATTCCCTGAACTGGCACACATGAAGCCCAGCTAAGGAAAATTAAAGAATCAAGTGTTTTACCTATTACAGGATTGGAAAAGCAGCGAATTCCTCTCTTATAACTTTCAGTCCCAGATAGTACAGATTGGGTCAAAGGACCTAGCCTGGAGACCAAAATTCCTTGAATTGGCACATGTGAAGCCCAGCTAAGAAAAATCAAAGATCAAAGTACTAACATTTTTTTTTCAGGATTGGAAGAGCAGTGAATTCCTTTCCATAATTGGTAGCCCCAGGTAAGTCCTCAACTTCAAAGTAGTTAGGAGATATTATCTTTTATATTTTTCAACTCCATCATAACTGTGCAAGATGACGATAGTACAAGCTCCGGGTGACAAAATGTGGTCGTTCTTTTCTTTGCCATTCGACCATGGCATAGGCCCCGGTCAAAGAGGGGCATTTTGTAGACACCCAATTTTGTCACCCTCCCCTGGCTGTGATGATATATGGATCTTGGATGTGACTTTCGACTTCTGACCAACAGAGACGCTGATGGAAATACTCCTGGGCCTGAAACCCTAGAAACCCTTGCTTTTTATATATGAAGGAATCTAGTCAAGATGACCATAAAGATGGATAGTGCTCAGAAATAAAATTCCGATGATATATGGTACGCCAAAATTGGACCGTCGGATTGCCCGCAATCTTCCCTGGAAAATCATATTTTTTTCACACGTATGTAGCGCACATTGGCCAGCTAAGCCAGCCAGCCAGCCAACCCAGCCTGGCCTGCATGCCCCTGCCGCATGCTGTGTGCCCCCACCACATAGCCTGTGTGCCTCCGCTGCCTACGGTGTGCCCCCATCACACAGCCTGCTCACCCCCACCGCACGATGCACGCCCTAGCCGCATAGCATGCACGCCCCTGCCACACAGCATGTGTGCCCCTACTGCATGATCGTGCACACCCTACCTGCACTATATGCATATTACCGGCACACCCTACCTGCACCGTATGCCCGCTGCCCATGCCCCCACCACCTGGGCCATTACCTACGCGTCATTCGTCGTGCACCTATGACATCACCTACAATACCTGCCTAAACTAACCATACCTCAGGCACTTTAGCTTGGTCTGATGCGCTGCTGCCAGTGACTGGGATTGGTGTTTCTCTCTCCTCTCGCTTTTCTAAAAATTGCCTTTTTTTGGCTAAAGTTTCTCTCTCCTCTTGCTTTTTCAAAAACTACCTTTTTTGGCTAAAATTTCTCTCCTCCTGCTTTTTTGAAAACCACCTTTTTCGACTAACGTTTCTCTCTTCTCCCACTTTTTCAAAAACTACCTTTTTCGGCTAAAATTTCTCTCTCCTCTCACTTTTCCAAAAATTACCTTTTTTCAATTGAAATTTCTCTCTCCTCCTGCTTTTTTGAAAATTGCCTTTTTCAGGCTAAAATTTCTCTCTCCTCCCACTTTTCTGAAAACCGCCTTTTTCGGCTAAAATTTCTCTCATTTTTTTAAAAACTCCCGTTTATCCACTGGACAAAAGTCCTCCCCACCCATTTTTTCCTTTTACTCCCTCCTTTAACTATTGAACAAAAATCCTATCCCCTCAATTTAGGTAAGAGCTCCCCTTTCGTCCACTAGATAAAGGGATGCCGCCTCTCCTATTTGCTAGAAAAAACTATAAATACCCCCCTCCCTTAGAAAAAATAAACCAAGACACTAGAATCCCCTTTGCCTCTTTCATAGTGAAATTTTCCTCCCCTCCCCCTCTTGATTTTCTTCTAATCTTCGAAGCGATTTTGTTAAGATCCGAAAACTCATTCGGATCTTCGAAGTGTTCTTCGGGATCTTGAAGATCTTCAATCCAAATTCTTAGTTAGATCTAGTTTTTACCCAAAAATAGTATGTTCTTGAGCCACCTCCCTTGAGTGTTCTTGAGCATTCTTGAGATAGAAACCCCCCTTTTTCAGGTTCTTCGGGTTTACGAAGAGATCTTTGTTAAGATCTGAAACTCTATTTGGATCTTCAAAGTGTTCTTCGGGACTTTGGAGTTCTTCAATCCATATTTAGGTTAGCCCATTTCTTTTCAAAAATAGTCGTTCCTTGCCGAACCCTTGTCCGAGTGTCCCTGGAATCTTTTCAGAAATAGCTATCCCCAGCGGAAGCTCTGTCAGAGTGCCACCTCATCCTAAATCTGAAAATAGCCTTCTCTAACCGAAGCTTTGCCGGAGTGCCACCTCAGCCTAGCCCTCCCTTAGCATAACCCCAGCAGAAGCTCTCCTGGAGTACCACCTCATCCTAAATCAGGAAATAGCCTTCCTTAGCCAAAGCACTGTTTGAATCCCAATCCGAAAGTAACCGTTCCTAATCGAAACACTTTCCGAATACCATCACAATCAACATCTCTCAAGAAAGGAAGTTAGAGGTCAAGACCATCTTCCCTTGAGCCAGGAGAATCCGAAAGACAATACGAGCTGGTACTAATCAGGGGCCCACCCCTCTTGACCCGAAACAGGGGTTAAATTCAAGTATAATTTCTCGACCAACTTGTCATAAAGTAGTCTTTATACACACCTTGTTTTAGTGTATATAGTAGTTTGAATTCAATTAATGTATATATATGTGATAACTTATCCATACATGTGAAATAGTAATAATTATGGAAAATGTTCGTTCTCAAGCATCTAGCAATAAGACCGATTAAATCGGGCAGATTGGGTGCCTAACACCTTCCCAACTCTATAACTTGACACTTACCCTAAATCTCTGAACCAGACCAATTTTGGGCCCTTTTCTCAAGAATTGGGCCCACCCCTGGGTTCTAGGCCCATAACCCTAGGTGGAGACTCCAA
Organism: Macadamia integrifolia; assembly: GCF_013358625.1. NCBI lineage: Eukaryota > Viridiplantae > Streptophyta > Magnoliopsida > Proteales > Proteaceae > Macadamia > Macadamia integrifolia. The sequence continues at coordinate 41,464 of NW_024868300.1, read as the reverse complement.
ACCCCATTTGTATGATCCCAATCCCCGAATTGAACCATCATCAAATTCCCGTCTCAAATGATAAATTTTACACTCTTGTGAAATAAGCCATCATGTATCTCCAAGTAGTGATACATCGGTACAGGGACCGTAAGCACACATGATACGAACCCCTCCCCTCACATGAAAGAGAGGGAGAGAGGAGAGAGGTTAGGATGCAAGTCCTTTGCCCCAAGGGAAGGAAGACAATCTCGGTCCATCTTCGGCCGTGACCCTCACACATTGGTTTGTGGCTTGTAAGTGGTAGAGCGATGTCTTTTGATACAGAACTTTGCACAAATTTTTTCGATCTTGCCCCAAAAATGAGATCCCTGATCTGATATCTATTCTTGAGGTACTCCATATTGTGCAATGATATTTTCTTGGATGAATTTAGCTACTTTGGCAGATGTAAGGACCGCATAGGACTGAGCTTCTACCCATTTGGTGAAATAATCAATGGCTACCATGAAGAACTCGTGACCATTGGTTGCTTTGGGGTTGACCTTCCTAATGATGTCGATGCCCCAAGTGGAGAATGGCCAAGGTGAATTGAATGAATGCAGCTCTGTTGGTGGGATATGTATGATGTTAGCAAATATCTGACACTTGTGGTATTTTCTGATGAAGTCCACGCAAACTGCTTCCATTATGTTCCAGGAATATCCTAGCCTAAGGATCTTTTAGATAACATCTTGGCATTCATATGGGGTCTGCAAAGACCTTGATGAATTTCCTCTATGATGGTTGTAGCTTGTTCCTCATCCACACATAACAACTGTATTCCGTCATAGGATCTCTTTTATAACAGATCCTCTTGATGAATAAATTGGGTGGCATATCTTCTCAAAAACTTCTTTTCTCTGTCAGTTGCTTGAATTGGGTACTTCCTTTCTCTGATGAAATTCACTATTTGAGTGAACCAAGACCGACCATCCACAATGAGAGAAATCATTGATTTCTGGTAAATTGGATTGCTTCTTTGTTCTACGAAGAATGGTCGAACCCTAGCCATAGGGTTGCATTCTACCATGGAAGCCAAGGTTGTAAGGGCCTTAGCAAACTTGTTGTTATCTCTCTGGAAGTATTCGAACGAGATCTTCTCGAAGTGTTCAATTATGTCTTTCAGATGTTCTTGATATGGGTTCAGCTTTTCATCTATAGTTTTCCACTTTCTCTACATCTGAAAAATGACAATGGATGAATTTCCATACACCTTGATCCTTTTTACACCAATAGTCAAAGCAGTTTCGAGCCCCAAGGCACAAGCTTCATATTCGGTAATGTTGTTGGTACAGGGGAAGTCGAGGCAAATTAATGAAGGCAAATAAAGGCCATCAGGATTGACAAGCAATGTTCCTGCACCACATCCCTTCTGATTGGCTGCTCCACCAAAGAATAATTCCCATTCTTCCTCCATTGTGGCAATTCCTTCATCAGGAAAGGCATCATCCAAGGATCTTCCATCTTCTGTGGGATGGGCAACCAAATGATCAGCTATGGTCTGCCCTTTGATAGATTTCTGAGTACTATAGGTGATGTCGAATTCTAACAATGAAAGCAACCAATGGGTCATCCTTCCAGTTAAGGCTAGTTTCTTGAAGAGATATTTGATGGGATCCATCCTTAAGATCAAGTGCACCGGATAAGAAACCATATAGTGTCTCAACCTTTTCGTTGCCCAAATCAGTGCAGTACAAGTTCTTTCCAAAGATGTGTACCGCGTCTCATACTCCAGGAACTTCTTGCTGAGATAATATATGGCATGCTCTGCCCCTTCTTTTATTTCCTTCTATACTAGCAAAGGACCCATGGAGTATTCTACTATAGATAGATACAACAGAAGCGGCTCTCCTTCCACCTGTGGTCTCAATACTGGTGGGTTTATAAGGCATCCCTTGATGTTGTCAAAAGCTTATTGGCATTGGTAATTCCATTCCATAGGCTGATTCTTCTTCAACAGCTTGAAAATTGGTTCATAACTTGTAGTCAATTAAGCTATGAATCTGCTAATATACTGGATGTGACCCAAAAATCCTTGTATTTGCTTCTAAGTCTAAGGTGTGGGCATTTCCTGAATTGCCTTAATCTTGATAGGGTCGACTTCAATGCCTCTTTCGCTCACCAAGAAGCCTAACAACTTTCCTACTCTTGCCCTAACACCAGTCCTCAAGAAGCCTAACAACTTTCCTGCTCTTGCCCTAACATCAGTCCTTGAAGCAAATACAAGGATTTTGTTAAGATCCGAAAACTCATTCGGATCTTCGAAGTGTTCTTCGGGATCTTGAAGATCTTCAATCCAAATTCTTAGTTAGATCTAGTTTTTACCCAAAAACAGTATGTTCCTGAGCCACCTCCCTTGAGTGTTCTTGAGCATTCCTGAGATAGAAACCCCCCTTTTTCAGGTTCTTCGGGTCTACGAAGAGATCTTTGTTAAGATCTGAAACTCTGTTTGGATCTTCAAAGTGTTCTTCAGGACTTTGGAGTTCTTCAATCCATATTTAGGTTAGCCCATTTCTTTTCAGAAATAGTCGTTCCTTGCCAAATCCCTGTCCGAGTGTCCCTGGAATCTTTTCAAAAATAACTATCCCCAGTGGAAGCTCTATAGAGTGCCACCTCATCCTAAATCTGGAAATAGCCTTCCCTAGCCGAAGCTCTACCGGAGTGCCACCTTAGCCTAGCCCTCCCTTAGCCTATCCCCAGCAAAAGCTCTCCTGGAGTACCACCTCATCCTAAATTAGGAAATAGCCTTCCTTAGCCGAAGCATTGTCTGAATCCCAATCCGAAAGTAACCGTTCCTAATCGGAACACTTTTCGAATACCATCACAATCAACATCTCTCAACAAAAGGAGGTTAGAGGTCAAGACCATCCTCCCTTGAGCCAGGAGAATCTGAAAGACAATGCGAGCTGGTACTAATCAAGGGCCCACCTCTCTTGACCCGAACCAGGGGTTAAGTTCAAGTATAATTTCTCGACCAACTTATCATAATGTAGACTTTATACACACCTTGTTTTAGTGTATACAGTAGTTTGAATTCATACATATATATATGTGTGATAACTTATCCATACATGTGGAATAGTAATAATTGTGGAAAATGTTCGTTCTCAAGCATCTAGCAAGAAGACCGATTAAACCGGGCAGATTGGGTGCCTAACACCTTCCCAACTCTGTAACTTGACACTTACCCTAAATCTCTGAACCAGACCAAATTTTGGGCCCTTTTCTCAAGAATTGGGCCCACCCCTGGGTTCTAGGCCCATAACCCTAGGTGGAGACTCCAAACCCCATTTGTATGATCCCAATCCCCGAATTGGACCATCATCAAATTCTCGTCTCAAATGACAAATTTTACACTCTTGTGAAATAGGCCACCATGTATCTCCAAGTAGTGATACATCGGTGCGGGGACCGTAAGCAAAGCACACATGATACGAACCCCTCCCCTCGCATGAAAGAGAGGGAGAGAGGAGAGAGGTTGGGATGCAAGTCCTTTCCCCCAAGGGAAGGGAGACAATCTCGGTCCATCTTCGGCCATGACCCTCACACATTGGTTTGTGGCTTGTAAGTGGTAGAGCGATGTCTTCTGATACAGAACTTTGCACAAATTTTTTCTATCTTGCCCCAAAAATGAGATCCCTGATCTGATATCAATTCTTGAGGTACTCCATATCGTGCAATGATATTTTCTTGGATGAATTTAGCTACTTTGGTAGATGTAAGGACCGCATAGGACTGAGCTTCTACCCATTTGGTGAAATAATCAATGGCTACCATGAAGAACTCGTGACCATTGGTTGCTTTGGCGTTGACCTTCCTAATGATGTCGATGCCCCAAGTGGAGAATGGCCAAGGTGAACTGAATGAATGCAGCTCTGTTGGTGGGATATGTATGATGTTAGCAAATATCTAACACTTGTGGTATTTTCTGATGAAGTCCCCACAAACTGCTTTCATTGTGTTCCAGTAATATCCCAGCCTAAGGATCTTTTAGATAACATCTTGGCATTCATATGGGGTCCGCAAAGACCTTGATGAATTTCCTCTATGATGGTTGTAGCTTGTTCCTCATCCACACACAACAACTGTATTCCGTCATAGGATCTCTTTTATAACATATCCTCTTGAAGAATAAATTGGGTGGCATATCTTCTCAAAAACTTCTTTTCTCTATCAATTGCTACACTTGGGTACTTCCTTTCCCTGATGAAATCCACTATTTGAGTGAACCAAGACCGACCATCCACAATGAGAGAAATCATTGATTTCTGATAAATTGGATTGCTTCTTTGTTCTATGAAGAATGGTCGAACCCTAGCCATCGGGTTGCATTCTACCATGGAAGCCAAGGTTGTAAGGGCCTAAGCAAACTTGTTGTTATCTCTCTAGAAGTATTTGAACGAGATCTTCTCAATGTGTTGAATTATGTCTTTTAGATGTTCTTGATATGGGTTTAGCTTTTCATCTCTAGTTTTCCACTTTCCCTGCATCTGAAAAATGACAATGGATGAATCTCCATACACCTTGATCATTTTTACACCAATAGTCAAAGCAGTTTCGAGCCCTAAAGCACAAGCTTCATATTCGGTAATGTTGTTGGTACAGGGGAAGTCGAGGTAGAATGATGAAGGTAAATAAAGGCCATCAGGATTGACAAGCAATGCTCCTGCACCACATCCCTTCTGATTGGCTGCTCCACCAAAGAATAATTCCCATTCATTAACTGTGTCTTCTTCCTCCATTGCGGCAATTCCTTCATCGGGAATGGCATCATCCAAGGATCTTCCATCTTCTGTGGGATGGGCAACCAAATGATCAGCTATGGTCTGCCCTTTGATAGATTTCTTAGTACTATAGGTGATGTCGAATTCTAATAATGAAAGCAAACAATGGGCCATCCTTCCAGTTAAGGCTAGTTTCTCGAAGAGATATTTGATGGGATCCATCCTTAAGATCAAGTGCACTAGATAAGAAACCATGTAGTGTCTCAACCTTTTCGTTGCCCAAATCAGTGCAGCACAGGTTCTTTCCAAAGATGTGTACCGCGTCTCATACTCTAGGAACTTCTTGCTGAGATAATATATGGCATGCTCTGCCCCTTCTTTTATTTCCTTCTATGCTAACAAAGGACCCATGGAATATTCTCTTCTAGATAGATACAACAAAAGCGACTCTCCTTCCACTAGTGGTCTCAATGCTGGTGGGTTTATAAGGTATCTCTTGATGTTGTCAAAAGCTTATTGGCATTGGTAATTCCATTCCATAGGCTGATTCTTCTTCAACGACTTGAAAATTTGTTCATAACTTGTAGTCAATTAAGCTATGAATCTGCTAATATACTGGATGTGACCCAGAAGTCCTTGTATTGTGTGGGCATTTCCTTAATTGCCTTGATCTTGATAGGGTCGACTTCAATGCCTCTTTTGCTCACCTCTAAGCCTAACAACTTTCGCTCACCAAGAAGCCTAACAACTATCTTGGGTTTAATTTTTGCCTTATTAGCAAATGATGGGGACACGAATGAATGCAATGTACCAGAATCAAATAATACATATGCAGGTGTCATCGAGATCAATATTATGCCTATGATGACCCTAGGTGTGGACTCAACATCCTCTAAAGTGATGGCAAACTCCCTGTGTTATAGCAAGACAGGTGGCCAATTGAAGCTGAGTTGGTCTCAGAGGTGCTACATATGGATCCTCAAGTTTTCTTTATAGGCAAAGTCTAGCAAAGTGGCTCATCTGTCTACACACGTAGCATGGTCCCCATGGTTGAGTGGTCACTGTAGGGGTTGGCTGCTGTGAAGCTTGTCCTACCTCAGGTCTTTGGAATTGCTTGGGCATTGGGTTATGGAATGGTCCTCTCACCACTCTATTGAACCCTTGAACTATTGGTTTCCTTCTTTGCTGACTCAGGAAGTATCTCTTTGTTTGTCCTCAATGGTCGTAGCTGCTTGGACAACTTGGGCATATCTGTGTGATTGATGTGCTATTAACATTGCACCAATCCCCAATCTAAGTCCCTTCACAAATTTCCTTACCTTGGCTCTATCTTCTTTCAAATACTTTGGAGCAAAGAAGAATAGCTCCTTAAACTTCTATTGATATTCTAGCACCAATCTGGGTCCTTATACTAAACCCATAAACTCACTAGGAAATAATTCCTATAAAATACCTCAATGAACTACTCCCAAGTGAGGTTAAGGGTGTTGCTGCCAGAATAGGCTTAATAGCCTTCCACCATGCATTGGTCTTATTTTGCAATTGGTATTTGATACAAATTAATTTTTTCTCATCGATGCATGCCAACACCTCAAAAGCTTTTTCTGTACCGTCCACTCATCTAGTGGGAGCTAGTGGGTCTTGAGAGATTCCATTGAAATATGGGGGTCTGGATTTCTAAAAATTTCTCCATCAATCTGGAAGTGTCCATCCACTCATGTACCACTGTTTGAATCCGTGGAGTTTGTTGTCCTTGTAGTACTATCCCATCCATCACATGTTGAGGCACAGAGTTAGTGTTAGATGGTGTTTGTTGTGGAGGTAGGTGTAGACACCCAATTTTGTCACCCTCCTCCGACTATGATGAACTATGGATCTTGGAAGAAACTTATTACTTTTGATCGATAGAGATGATGATTGATTGAGGTAATTTGACCCAAAAACATATTCCATCCATATCCACCTAAAAACCCTGTGTGAGAGAAAATAAGGGTCCAATTATGACGTTTCATATATGAAGGAATTCGGCCTTAGGTGACCATATGGATGCATAGTACTTGGAATCATGATTCCAACAATATATGGTATGTCAAAATCAGACCATTGGATCTTCCACAATCACTCCCAGAAATTATACCTTGAGTGCCCAAATCCCACCCATGTGAGCCCCCACGCCTTGCTTTGAGCGCCCAAACTCTGTCCATGCAAGTCCTCATACCTTGCCCTGAGCGCCCAGACCCCGCCCATGCGAGCCCCCATGCCTTGCCTTGAGCGTCCAAACCCCACCCATGCGAGCCTCCACGCCTTGCCTTGAGTGCCCAAACCCCGACCATGTAAGCCCCCCATGCTTTATCCTGCACCCCTGCCTGTTCCCTGCGTGTACCTGACTAAGCCCTGCGTGCACCTGATCAAGCCCCATGCTCACCCAACTAAGCACTGCTCATACCCGACTAGGCACCCCGTGCACCCAATCAAGCCCCGCGTATACCCATCCAAGCCCAAGCGCCCTGTTGAAGCTCCAGCGCCCCTGTTTAAGCTCCATCACCCCTGTTTAAGCTCCAACGCCCCTGTTTTAGCACCAGTACCCCTATTTTAGCTCTAGCACCCTCGTCGAGGCCCTGGCACCCCCGTCGGAGATCAAAATCCCCATTTTGGTGATCTGTTTGGAGAAGGGATTCCCTCTTCACCAGCCTATGTACCCCACACTACCCCGCTAGCGTACCCTACACTGTGGCCTCCTATTGGTCCTTAAAGGCATCCTTTTACCTTATTAGCCCAAAAAAATTACTTCTCCCCCCATTGGCCAAAGAAATTTACCCTCCACCCCATTGGTCCAAAATTTCATACTTTCACCCCATTGGTTTAGAAAAATTACTTTTTACCACCCTTTGCTAAGGAATTTTCTCTTTCTTCCCTATTGGTCCAAAATTTTTTTAAATACCCCCTCCCTTTGGTTTTACACACAACAAACACATAAGTCTCTTAGGAGCATCTATAGTAGAGAAGCTCTGCCAGAGTGCCACCTTAACCTAGTCCTCCCATGGCCTATCCCCAGCGGAAGCTCTGCTGGAGTGTCACCTCAGCCTAGCTCTCCATAGCCTATCCCCAGCGGAAGCTCTGTTGGAGTGCCACCTTAGCCGAAATCCAAAAGTAGCCCATCCCTAGCAAAAGCTCTGCCAAATCAATGCCACAGTCAAAATCCAAAAGTAACTATTCATTGTCGAAACTCTGTGCAATCAACATCTCTCAAGAAAGGAAGTTGGAGGTCAAGACCATCTTCCCCTGAGTCAAGAGAATCCAAAAGATAGTTTGTGCTGGCACTAATCGGGGTCTTACCCCTCTTGACCCAAAAACAGGGGCCAAGCTCAGTTATAATTTTTCACCTCTATTAGCATAATGTAGACTTTATATTGACCTTGTTTTAGTGTATATAATCATTTAAATTCAGTTAATGTACATATGTGTGATAAATTAGCCATGCATGCAGAATAGGAATAATCGTGGAAAATGTTCGTTCTTAAGCATCTAGTAGGAAGACCTATTGAACCAGGTAAATTGGGTGCATAACACCTTCCCAATTCTGTAACCTGACATATATCCTAAATCTCTGGACCAGATCAACTTTTGGGATCTTTTCTCAGGAATAGGGCCTAACCCTAAGTCTTAGGCCCATAATCCTAAGTGGCAACTCTAATCCTTTTGTATAATCTCAATCCCCCATATTGGACCATCATCAAACCCCTGTCTTAGTGATGACCTTTACACTCTTACGAAATAGGCCTCCATGTATCTTCAAGTGAGGGTACGATGGTGCGGGGCTGGTAGGTAAGCACACACGATACAACCCTCCCTAAAAAAAAAAGAAAGAGAGGAGAGAGGGCCGAATGCAAGTCTTTTCCCCCCAGGGGAAGAGAATCTCCGACCACTACCCTCACAGTGGCGACTCCACTGGGGACAATGTCAAACTTCTGATACTAGATGCTACCATTAAATGCAAGAACATTTTCCACCACATCTGTTTGAAAACGTGTTTAGCTAACCCCATGTTTGTACTATATTCGCTAACTACATCATGCATCATGCTCAAAGTGAAATCATCTAGCGAGGGACTCCCTATTATGCCTGCACCCTCGAGGAGGTCAGTGCATGTCATTGAGAGTACTCTAAAAGCAATTGGTAGCTGCTTCCTATACAAAGGTGTGGGGATATATGACATTGAGTGGATTAGGGGCATTAACCCCTACCCACTCACTATCATTAAGCTGACTAACTTTGGATGGATTATTAGTTTTTAATCTAGTAAATGAGTGAATATAAGGGGTTGGGGATACAAGAATCCTAAAATAAGTCACTTTTGATTCAAGCACAATTCCAAACCTCAAGTACTCTCCGTGGTCCATCTGGACACGCCAGGGTAATCAGCTGACTTTCTTAAGTCCAGTGTCACCTCCATTGTCTCTCCGAGATTTTCTACCACCAAGTGATTACGACCCGGTTCACATGGACCCACACAACCCAGAATCCCCCAAGCAAGCTTGGGTCCACCCCTTGGAGACTTTGCAAATAGAAATGGCTGAGGTTAAGGTTGGGCTAGCTCAGATATTGCACATGCTCTGAAATCCTCCTAGGGCCAAACCATCATTGGCTACAGGAGAGTTGGATTAGAATGGACCTATTGGTCATCATGGGACTTCTTCTTGAGTGGACTCAGGAGAGCCAGAGCAAGCTAGGCTAACCAATCAAAGAGGAGTTTCACCTACCCATCCAAATGATCAACGGGGAACCTATTCCAGGGTCCCTCCTCCCAGGGTAGTGATTGAAGATGAGGAAGAGGAGTTCGCAACACATATCTGAATGGAACCTCTAGAGACAGAGAGGGAAAGAAGAATTAGAGAATAGTTAGAAAAGTTAGAGAATCTGATCCGAATAGGGAAGAATTCAGAAAGCCAAGTGGTGGAGTCTGATGAGATGAGCTTCTTCTTAAGGCAAGAATTCCTAGGCAATTTAAATGGCAAACCAATAGGTTTGATGGGTCAGGTGGCCCTAAGGCTCATTTCAAAGTCTTTCTCAGCATCGCCAAATCATAGCAGCTTGCTGGTAACTAGATGGGGCAAGCCTTGGGTAAGGTCTTAACCACTTCGGGGCTCCAGCTATTGTATTCACCTTCCCTTCGTGAATGAATTTCATTTTCTGATGGAGACTAGAAGATACAGCCTTTGCATGATGTAACCAAGGCCTTCCTAAGAGCATGTTGAAAGATGTTGGTATATCAATGATCTATAAATCAATATCAAACTTCACTGAGCCAATCGTCCCGACGATGGTGAGGATGCGAAGGATTTTCCTCTTGGTGTTGTCATATGCCCATATGGTTTGGTTTGACGGCCTCATCTCTTCCAAGTTGATGCCAATACTCTTTACTGATCTTAAGGGTAGGATATTCAAAGCAGACCCGTTGTCAATGAGAACCTGGGGAACCACCTTATCAAGACATTCTACCATGATTGTAAAGCCTTATTATACTCGGCTCCCTTGGGGAGTTCAGAGTCTGAGAACATAAATAACTGTACCGCATAAGTTGCCCCTACTATGTGGGAGAGATGTACCAGATCTACCTCGATCGGCACCTACACATTGGTGAGAGACTTCAAGACTGCTTCACAGTGTGTGGGGGAGGCTATCAACAATCCCCAAATCGAGATATTATCCTGTGCCTTCTTGAGCTGAGCCAAAATGGATTCTTCGGTTAGTTCTTTACTCCACTGGTTCCAGCCTCATTAGTCCTTGACTATTCTACTGCTAGGGCCTTGGCCTTGTAGTCTCTTCCACTTCGAGTTTCCATCACATTGATAGGTTTCTTCATGATGATCTCCATAGGATAACACTCTTCATCATCACTATTTTTTATAGTAATTATACCTACCATAGGATCATCATCCTCTTCCGATTCTCCTTCCCTACTGGGAGTGGGAAGTCGAGGTCCTGCACAAATGTCATGGGCCTTGGCTCACACCTTCTTGACTGCATTGGAAAGCCTCATAACTATTGTACCCACCATTTTTGCAAGTGTGGCATGTCCTCCTATTTTTTCAAGGATTCTCAATTGTTTGGTGTAGCAATGTTCACTGGTGGCTACTTCTCCTAACATTTGATCAATTTCATCAGCCTTGAGTTAAATGTCAACCAAACAATTATAGATATATCCTATGTCTTCTGCTATGGGGTTTGCTTCACCTTCAAAAGTGATCTCATACCCTTCACTATCCTCTAAATCTGTTGTTGACTCATCCCCTTTCATGTGAATCGTGAGTGTTGACTGGATTACATTGGTAGGGTCAATCATCGGGTCATCTTCATCGATTGCATGCACAGAATATCCTCCAAGATCTCTGGGTGAATAATATCCAGGCTCATCATCTTTATTATTGTCCCAAGGTCCCTGGTAGTCATCCCAGTCCTGGTACTCATCATCACCTTGAAAATCAGAGTCATCCCCATCATTCTCATCTTTGCTCTCGTCCTCATCATCATCGTCATCATCCTCTTCTTCACTGATTTCTCCCTCACTTGGTTCTTCATCAAATTCCTCCTGACCATCAAATTCTCCCGTATCCATAGGGCCAGACTTGACCTTATTGGCTCAAAGACGGATTAGGCTAGACTCATCATCTTCTGTGTCACTCCCGATGTCGATTAGGGAGGTCTGTTCTTTGATTTGTTCCCCTATCACCAATGCCATTATTGCTCTAAGGAGGTCACCCATGATTTCTTTAATTGTCTCCGGATTGTCCTCCTGAGTTATGGTGGGCTGAATCATTGAAGTAAGATCATTATCTTGATCTTCCCCTAAGACATTCACTAAAGCTGTTGACGAAGTCATCTTTGGTGAATCTAGTACAGTGAGCATGTCTTTCCTACTGTATCCGCCAATCCATCCTTCCCTTGGATTATCCACTGATCCTTGGGAATGGGTCTGATATGAAGGTGATGAGGGATACAAAGCAGGGTGGTATGAATGTGATGTGATCTGAGAGGTAGGATATGAAGATTGGGGGTGGTAAGAGGAGGAAGTTCCTTCTCCTTGATGGTGTGGTGAAGGAGGATGATATGGCAAAGGTTGGTGGTATGGTGGAGATTGTTGGTATGGCAAGAGTTGGTAGCATGGTGGAGGTTGAAGGTATAGTACGGGTTGAAAGTATGGCATGGTGGATCCTCCTATTGATGATGAAGGAGGGATAGCGGATGTCTGATCTTCTGATGACTTTTCTCTTTTGGAAGCCTTCATGGCCTTGACCCTTTGACTCATGACTTTCCTCTAAGCGTAGGCATTCATGTGATTCTTCCAAGCTCTAGGTGTGATGAGTTAAGTGGGGTCACTCTCCGTTGCTTCTTCTTCTAGGTTGTTCACGTGATCATAGAACATGGGATGAGAAAAGTTCTTATCTGACTAATTCATGTGAATGGCCCTTCGGAAGGAGTCGCATTCTTTTTGACAAGCATCCTTAGTGAGACCACTGATGTGCCTTACTAATTCCAGAGGAAGGGACAATCTCTGCATAAGCTGGAATTTCTTTCTCTACTCATCATGCCTCTCCTCATGGTACTTCATAGAATCTCTAATAAAATGAGTTGGATCGGAGAATCAAGGATCCCAATTTTTCCAATCATCCATTGTTGCTAGCATGTTTATAGTTCTATGGTCTAGGAGTGGATTGGTATTGACATTAGTAGATTGCTTGACCTTAAATTCAATAGTCCCATTGTCTACCAGATCCTGGATTGCATGTAGAAGACCTAGGCACCTTTCTGTTGTGTGCCCTTTCTGAATATGGTAGGCATAATATTCGTGATCCCTATACCAAGCTGGAGGAGGATTACTGATTACTCTTAGAGCCACTATCCCTAGCAATCCTTGCTTCTTTAGCTTCTCATACACTGCTGTCAAGGCATTCTCAAATCAGTGAATTATCTCCTCGAGTGAGGAGCCTTATGAGTAGAAGTATCTGCTTGTATCACAAATAGTGATAAAGAGGTGATGGGTGAGACGGATTGTTGGACCGCACCTGCCACATTGGTTTTAGGACCCTTTCCCCATCCAATTCTGGTATTCTTTCCTACATCTTGGGAGGATCCTTGACATTGGGTGTCTCTTAGGATTCGGTTCTCCACACATGTCTCGGTGGCTATCAAGGCATCGAAAGTTTGTAGATGTTGGTAGTAAAGAACATCATAATAAGGCTTAGATAATTTTTCAATCAACATTTCTACTTGCTCTGCTTCTGAAGGCCGATCTACCATCTTGGCGGCTCTATCCCTAAATCTCATTAAGAAGCCAGTGAATCCTTCTCTAGGCTACTATCTTAATGTCTCAAGCTCCGGAAGCTTCACATCCACTTCGGTGTTGTATGAGTACTGCTTGGTGAAGGCTTTCACCACTATTGTTCAATTCTAGGTTTGGGATGACTCCAACTATGTGAGCCACCTTAGTGCTGGTCTTGATTGGGTTAACATGTTCCCGCACGTATGCCACGCATACGGTTGTCCCATTGGAAACCTATAAATACCCCCTCTTTTGGATTTGAGACACCAAAAATCCCACCTCACTCCATTGTAGTGAAATTTTCCTTCCCTCCCCTTCTTGATTTTCTTCGGGTCTTCGAAGCTATCTTCGTCAAGATCCAAAATCTTGTTCGGTTCTTCAAAATGTTTTTTGGGACTTTGAAGATCTTCAATCCAAGTCCTTAGTTCAATCCAGTTTTTGCCAAAAGTATTATGTTCTTCACCCCCCTCCTTTGAGTGTTCTTGAGTTCTACCAAAAATAGAAACCCCCCCTTTAAGGTTCTTCGGATCTACGAAGAGGTCTTTGTTAAGATCCGAAACTTTGTTCGGATCTTCAAAGTGTTTTTCGAGACTTTGGAGATCTTTAATCCACTTTTAGGTCAGTCTATTTCTTTCCAAAATAGCAGTCCTAGCGGAAGCCCTGTTCGAGTGCCCCAGAATCATTCCAGAAATATCCATTTCCAGTGGAAGCTCTGCCAAAGTGCCTTATCAGCTTAGCCCTCCCCTAGCTCTGCCAAAGTGCCTTATCAGCTTAGCCCTCCCCTAGCCTATCCTCAGTGGAAGCTCTGTCGAAGTGCCACCTCAGTCTAGCCCTCCCCTAGCCTATCCCCAGCAGAAGCTCTACCAAAGTACCACCAAATCCAAATCCAGAATAGCCTCCCCTAGCCGAATCTCTATCCGAATCCAAATTCGAAAATAGCCTTCCCTAGCCGAATCTCTGTCCGAATTCAAATCCGAAAGTAACCATTCCTAGCCGAGCCCTGCCTGCTAACTATCACAATCAATATATCTCAAGAAAGGAAGTTGGAGGTCAAGACCATCTTCTCCTGAGCCAGGAGAAACACGAAAAATAGTCTAAGCCAGTATTAATCAGGGGCCCACCCCTCTTGACCCAAAATAGGGGTTAAGTTTAGGTATAATTTCTCAATCAACTTGTCATAATGTAGACTTTATATAGACCTTGTTTTTATGTATATAATAGTTGGAATTCAATTAATGTATATATGTGTGATAACTTAGCCATGCATGTGGAATAGTAATAATTATGGAAAATGTTCGTTCTTAAGCATCTAGTAGGAAGACTAGTTGAACCGGGCAGATTAGGTGCCTAACACCTTCCCAATTCTATAACCTAACACTTACCCTAAATTTCTGGACCAAACCAATTTTTGGGCCCTTTTCTCTGGAATTGGGCCCACCCCTAGGTCCTAGGCCCATAATCCTAGGTGGAGACTCCAAACCCCCATTTGTATGATCCTGATCCCTATATTGGACCATCATCAAATCCCCGTCTCAAATGAAAAATTTTACACTCTTACGAAATAGGCCTCCACGTGTCTCAGACTAACGATATAGTGGTGCGGGGCCCGCAAGCAAAGCACACACGACACGAACCCCTCCCCTCATAAGAAAGAGAGAGAGGAGAGAGGTCAGGATGCAAGACCTTTTCCCTCCCAAGGGAAGAGAGACATCAGTCCATCTCCGGCCTCTACCCTCACACCACCTTACCGTGTTGCATGAGAACACAGCCCAACCTCATCTTGGAAGCATCAGTATAGACTGTCATCCCACCTGTACCATTTGGAATGGTTAATACAGGAGCTAACACTAACCATTTTTTCAACTCTTGAAAGTTGTTTTCACACCCTTCTGACCATTCAAACTTTACACCTTTCCTGGTCAACTTAGTCATCAGCGTCAAAATCTAAAAAAGGTTTTCAATAAGAAGCTTCTAATCTCTGTTACATTCTTGGGTGCTTCCCATTCTACTATAGCTTTTACTTTTTATGGGTCCACTCGATCCCATTCTCAAACACCATGTGTCCTAGAAATCCAACTTGTTTGAGCCAAAATTTGCATTTGTTGAATTTGGCATATAATTATTGTTCTCTTAATCTCTGTAACTGTTCTCATGTGTTTTATATGTTCTTCTGACTTCGAGTAAACCAAGATGTCATTAATGAAAATGATGACCCACTTATCAAGGACATCATGGAATACCCGGTTCATTAAATCCATAAAAGTAGTCGGGTCATTGGTTAGCCCTGACAACATTAAGAATTCATAATGACCATATCAGGTTCTGAAGGTTGTCTTTGGTATATCACTGCCCATTATCTACCCATTATCTTGAGCTGGTAATAACCTGAACTGAGATCAATCTTTGAAAACACCCTAGCACCTTGTAGTTGATCAAATAGATAATCGATGCGCGGCAATGGATATCGATTCTTAATGGTCAACTTGTTCACTTCCCGATAATCGATGCACATAAGTAGGCTACCGTCCTTCTTCTTGACAAATAAGACTGGTGCACCCCCAAGGTGAGACACTTGGGCATATAAACCCATTTTTCAACAAATCTTGCAACTATGTCTATAGCTCTTTTAGTTTGGCTAGCGCCATCCGATACAGACCCTTAGACACTGGGGCAGCTCTAAGAATTAAATCAATGGCAAACTCTAGTTCTCTGTCAGGAAGAAGTTGAGTTAGATCATCAGGGAAAACATCAGCAAATTCCTTGACTACCTCTAATTCATCTAGCGGAGTAACCTTCGCATCCACCTCTAGTACTGATGCAAGGTAGTCCTGACATCCGTATTCTAATAACTTCACCGCCTATAATGCAGAGATAATGGTCTTTCTAGGTCGCCTTAACTTTTTAGCTTGATATACAAGTTCTTCCCCTTTATCATCCAACACTTTAACTTGTTTCTCAACACACATCACATTTGCTCGATGAGCCAACAACAAATCCATGCCCAGAATGATGTCAAAATTTCTTATATTGAATTTGATAAGCTAGGCATCTAGTTCCTTTCTGTTAATTTCAATTGAACATGGCCCACACACTTCTTTCAACTGTTCCACTGTTCCTGTAGGTGTGCTCACCACTAACTTGCATTCTAAGGTCTTAAATGGCACATCAAGCTTTCTAGCAAATCACTTAGACACAAATAAATGTGACTCCCCTGAATCAAATAAAACATATGCAGGTGTACTTGATACAAATAAGACACCTAGCATTGCAATGCATATAAGTATAACAGGTTACTCAAATTTTAACTACAAATGTTGTTAATTAGAGTGTACCTATAAGAACTTCTGTACTGGCTTTAGCCTCTTCAGCTGTAGGGCATACATCCTACACTGAGGCTGGTTTCCCTGAGTCAATGTAGGTCTATGAATAGGGGGCCGATTAAATGGGGCTACTACTGGGTACCGACAATCCTTGGCGAAGTCTCCGTACAAATGACAATTAAAACATTAGTTTGGTAATAACTGAACTAGAGCAGGAGATTCCTATAATGTTCTTGGTGCAACCGGACGATGAGGGAGTCTTGGAGTCATAGGCACCACACTGGTGTTCTGGCGGAATGATGTAGTGCTCGGCCCACTAGATGGTCGAGAAGGATAATCCGAAGGCCTGTAGGGCTGTCTATAGGTGGGACCATAGGAAGTATGACCCACAAAAACTCTTACTAGGGCCACCCGAATCAGCATACAGATTTACCCTCTTCCACAGTCCCAAAGTAAGGGATGGCTCTCCCTTCTATCTATCTCCCATTATCTTAGCTTTTTGCACAATCTGTGCATATTCAGTTAAGTCCAACACCTCCACACTGTACCAATAGATGTCTTCAGCACCTTCAAAATTTTATTTTTTCCTCAACCGTCCTCATATGGCGAGGGGTAAAATAAAACAAACTTTCAAACTGTTGTCGATATTCCAGAACAGTTTTTCCTCTTGAGTTAGTGTCATAAACTCCACCTCTTTGCGGTCTCTAAAGCTTTTGGGATGGTAATTTGATAAGAAAAATTCCTTGAATTGTTCCCAAGTAGGCTCTAGGTGAGTTACTATCAATATAGGCTTGGAAACTTTCCATCAAGAATCAGCTTCGTTTCTAAGTTGTAACCCAGCACATATAAGCTTTTGTGCCTCTGTGCA
Source organism: Macadamia integrifolia (assembly GCF_013358625.1). Classification (NCBI taxonomy): domain Eukaryota; kingdom Viridiplantae; phylum Streptophyta; class Magnoliopsida; order Proteales; family Proteaceae; genus Macadamia; species Macadamia integrifolia. The sequence goes on along the minus strand of NW_024868300.1, from coordinate 24,211 downwards.
GTCTACTATATCAAATAATTTCTCTAACTCTTGGATCCACCGGTCCGGTTCCAATGGGTCATTACCCACCTTGGTAAAGATGGGTGGCATGTACTTCTTAAAAGATTCCACCACCTTTTCCGTTGTAGTGGTTGGTGGATGATAAGGTGGATAGTATGGATAGGGTGGATTCAACATAAATGGCCAAGTGCCATATGGTGGAACCGGAGGGGTACCTCCTGGTTGATCATAAGGTGTAACCTCAAGTGGTGTTCCTCCAAGTTATACTCCAACACCAATCCCCATTGGAGGGTCCTGTGGAGTAACCCCTCTAGGAGGCAGACCCTGAGGTGCAGGGTTCAAGTATTGCTGTTGAAGCAATTGCTGCTGAAAGGCCCCTTGCGACTGTTGTATAAGGGTTGCCACATCAACAGGAGTGATGATATATGGGGGACCTGGGATTTCATTCTCACCCACCCCTTTTGAAATACGGCTAATCACATTCTTTTCATATTCTCTATTCCTTTACTTACACATCTCCCTTGAAATTCTTAGGATGTCATCAAGGAAAGGAAAAGAGGCAACCTCCTCCTCCAAAAGGAGGAAAACCACAACATCCCGAGGGAGGAATGCGGCTTCGGGTTCTTCTACATCATGGGCCCAACCTATGAAGGAGGCCCCTATTGACCCAACTAACTTTGATGAGAGCCTCTTTCACAACACTGAGGTAGCCGTTGCCTGGTCCATCTTGTCCAAAAAGCCAGCTATGAGGGAAAAGACGATAGTGACTGAGGACTTTGTGGATTACTAGATGTTAGAGAAATTTACCTCTCTAGGTTGGGATCCCATGCTGCATCCCGATGGTCCCTGCTACAAAAATATTGTTCGATACTTTTATTGCAACTTGGAGGTGTCCTACGCGAATGGGGAGTACTCTCTTACTACTCTAGTGAAGGGGTAGATATTATTCTGACGGTGGACTTGTTGGCGGCCATCTTGGGTATTTCCACCGAGGGTGCTCACTTCTACAATCCCTCGAGAATCAAAGTTGTAGGTCCGGGTTTGAGTATTAAGATGGAGCACATCTATAGGACCATTTGTGGTAGGAAGGATCACCCATTATCTAAGACAGCTTACAATGCAGATGCCCATATATTCGCCCACTTGGCTCAGTTCAATTTGCTTCCCTAGGAAGGGTATAGGAATCAGGTAAGCTTTATGATAGCTTACATTGCATATTGCATCTCTGTAACCCTGGAAGAGGGTGCTTCCCACCTTTGCCTTCCCTATGTCATTATGAAGATGATGGAGTACCATACGGCTCATCCTAATGACTCTGGGTTCCCTTATGGAAGATCACTCACCAAGGTCTTCGACTATTTCCAAGTGGATCTAATAGGTGAGGAAGGGAAATACCCAGGGGACAAGGTCACTAAGGAGAACTTGAAGATGATGGGGTTTCCAATACCAGTGGGGGCACCACAGGAGGCTAATGAGCGTGTGCCAGAAGACATAGAGGCCGAGTATGATAGTGAGGAGGATGAGGATTATTTACCTCATCCAGATGAGGATGAGATCCTAAAGGAGGAGTCCTTAGAGTCTAGGGCAGCTGATCCACATTTTAGAGCTCCACCACCTGCAGGTGAGGCCTTTGATTTTCAGAAGTTGATGGATAGCATTAGTGCCCTGAAAGAGGGACAAGATAGGATATCTGAGCAGATGGAGGAGAGTGTCACCCGGGAGTTGGCGATACACCATAGACTGGAGAGGATGGATATTGTGTTCCAAACCCTCACAGAGGACTTGGATAAAGTCTCCAAGGGCATCACAGTAGATTTTTGTAGAGTACAACGGGAAGCGATCCTAATAAATGACCAGCTGGACTTTTTCAACTACAATTTCCATTGCAAATCACAACCTAAGTGAGGTAGTTCATCCTCCGTGCCCAAAGACGGTCATTAAAGCGGTAGATTCTTTCTCCACTACTAACCACCTTTCCTAGCTCTTCTATTTGATGGTGATTATTCCGTTATCTTTGTACTTCTATATTCCGATACTTTTCTATGGTTGGGAACTTGGATTATATTTTGTGGATGTTATAACTTTTGGAACAGTTTTATTTATTTTGACTTACTCTGGTGTGGTTTGGTGGTGATAGTGTGAGCCACCCCATTTTATAATTATTTTTATGTTTGTGGTTTATCTGGTGACATCTATAAAAAAAAAAATTTGAAACTTAATATAGTGCCGTTATGCTACCAAAATTTTCATTAAATTTGACTTAGTGGTTTATGGAATAGACCCATTGTTGTTTTGTTATTCTATCTAAGTTCTACTCTCATGCCTTCCATGGAATGCAAGTATTTAGACTTTTCATCTTATTATAGATTTTATTCCTTTAAAGCTTTTATGTTTACCTAACCTCGGGGTCCTATTATAAGACTCTATGGGATCTAACTTGTATGTTATGTGTGGGTAGAGCATCACGCTCTGATACCACTGATTGTCACACCCCGTTCTATACAGAACCAGACTAGTGACCGAGTTAACACCTGTCAACCCAAAACCTGCCAAGATCATCTGATACAGTAAAGTCTTACATTTATATACCTATAAATACCCCGATACTCTTGATACCCAAATTGTATTACATAATACACTTACATTTGAGCCCATAGGCATGATGTATACATAAGAAATACAATTTAAATATCCAGAGCACAAAAGGGGTAACATTTCCAAAATAATCAAAATGAATCCCTGTAAGGCATCAGTATTGCTGTCCTCCAACACAACTCTTGCACGGGCATTCGGCCCCATGCCCAAGATCTTTAGGGATCCACCAGTCCATGATTGAAAACTCCATGGTGAGTCCTGACTCTAGCTTTTCGGTCGGATAACCTACAAGATCAACTAAAAATGGTGTGCACGAGGGATGAGCTCACTAGCCCAGTAAGTGAAAAGAAAGACCATACAGTATACGCAATACAAATGAATCTATATGCGTGCAGTTCATTTTATTATCTTAGTCCACCCAGACAACAATTCTAAGTCATAGGTCATGTGCTACTTGCAACCACAGTGCGCGTATGCTTCGGGTCTGAGTCATGAATCCCATCCGATGATTCGCCCATAGGGTTACTGGAGAAGGCCAACCCTTGGTACTGAAAAAGTAAATTTCTGACCCACGGTGACATTAAATGTAAATTTTTGACCCACGACGACATTAAATTAAAAATAATATGATTGGCCCTCTTGTTATGGCACCCAAGTTGCCAACAGTCCTGATATACCCAACACCTAAACCCCTGCTGGGTAGGGTCATAAAACAAGGAGATGTCATTCCTAACCACATGCTCCTAAGTGAGATAGTACTACTGTATAGTGCCACCGCATCCTATTTCACGGGCCACCAATAAATTTGTGTCCAAACCGACTACGGCATCTAGTTTACCAAAGCATTAAATTTAATAATTTATAGTCATCCATCTCATTATCACAGGGCATGAATAGGCATTTAACAATTTAAGATATCAGCATGTCAAGTCATAAATAAATTTCATAATGCACACATCATTGCATGTAATTGCATATGTGGATGACAAGTCTACACAATAGTAATATGATGACATAGCTAGTCTACAACCAAATGACATGATGCAATGTCCTCTTCCCACTTACCTAATTGGGTACAATGATCACTTCTGGTATGAGGAAGATCCAGTGTGTGCTGACGCAAGACTCTAATACAACCTATCATAAAAAGAGTTAGATTTAGTATATCACCACTTTAGGGTTATAACCAATGAGGTATGAGGATCCTATTATGTTTAAAATCACCAAAGAAGGATACCCAACAAATTTGGGCCCAATTGGAACTCGAGAAGTTGGATCAGTGGGTCAATCGACGGGCAAGGTACCCACTAGTCCTTGCTCACCGCTTGACCCAGGGACTCTGCCTGAACCGACGGGCCAGGAGTGGTGGGCTAGGTCACCCACCAGCCTTGCTTGCTGATCAAGTCATTAGCCTATCTAGGACAGGTGGGTGCTGGATTGGTGGGTCCGATCGTGCCCAGTACCACCAGTCAGAACCAGGATTTTTTATGTTCTCTTCCATTCTTCATCCCACCTTAGGGAAACCACTACGAGTCGACTCAACCTCATTTTCCACAAATCTAAGGCTCCAAATCATGATTCCAACCTAAATCTAAGGTCGATCCAAACTCTTAAGCATGGATCTTACCTCTTTGCTCAAGAACACCTCAAAACCCTAAATCTTCTTTTTAATTCAAGAGATCAACAAATGTTTCACAAATATTGTGAGTCTTCCTCTAAATCCTTCATAAACAACTTATAAAACCTTTATTAAACCTTAGATTCACATTCTCAAGAGGTCACAACAAGATCCAAAGGATTGCTACCCAAATCGAAAGTTTTCACTTAGGGTTTCATAAGGGTTTAAGGAATATAGACTTTAATCACCTTAAATCATTGATATCGAGATGAGGATCATTAATCTGGTGTCGAATTCAAGAGATTTGACCCCAGCAACGCACAACGATCATCTTCCTCCCCATTTTCTTCTTCCTTCCTCTCTCCTCTTTTTTCTTTTTCTCTCTTCTTTACTTTTCTCACCCACCGTGTAAAACAATAAATGAGGTAAGGTAATAAATGCTCTTTATAGTGGGGTCAAAATATCTAATGACCAGAGTGGTAGGTCACACTGGTGGGTCCGACCCACCCATGACCACTTACCAGTCGGTTAGAACTTAGCCTAAACACTGGGGTTTTCGATGGGGCTCGGCCCCATCACGTATTTCACTTCCGATAATTGATTAATACGTGTACTTGACACAAAATACGATCACGTACCTTTATTATGCATACATGGCCTCATGGTACGTATAAGTGCATGGCTTGGGTATGCGGACTTCACTAGGCACTGGCTCCAACTCATTTGGCCAACCCGAGTTCAGAGTCACCCTTGCCACCATGCTCCATAAAGTACCTATCATGGCTTGCTCGGGTTCAGGTCCTACAAGACCAAACCGAACCAATCAGGTAATTAGACCGGGTTTAGAAAGTAAGGTATCACATGTATGGTACGTTCTGATTGCCCATCAGTTTGTGGATGAAAAGCAGTACTCAAATTCACTTGTGTCCCCAAGGCCCACTGGAAACTCTCCCAGAATTTTGATGTAAATCTCGGGTCTCTATCTGACACAATGCTTACCAATACTCCATGTAAACAGACTATGTTATCCATATAATGTTGGGCTAACCTGTCCATGGAGTAATTGGTCTTAATAAGAATAAAATGAGTAGTCTTGCCATGGGTGTATGGGGTAGTCTCATGACAAAATCCATAGTGATCCTATCCCACTTCCACTCCGGTACTGGGAGTTGCTGTAAGGTACCATATAGTCGATGCCTCTTTGCCTTGACCTTTTGACACACAAGAAATTTTTCAACATACAAGGCAATAGTGGTCTTCATTACTAGCCACCAATAGCTTTGTTTAAGATCTTTAAACATCTTTATTCTTCTAGGGTGAAATGAGTACTCAGAACTGTGTGCTTCTTTCACAATCTTGTCCTATATCTCCATGTCGTTGGCACACATAACTTGTCCCGAAATAGTAATGCAACGTCATTGGCTATTGTGAAGTCAGGGTCATTCATTGTCTGATCTTGAATTTGTAGCATGATCCGTTGCAGCTCATGATCCAATGACTTTTTCGGTATCACCTCTTATCTGATGGATGGATGTACCTGGAAGGCTGACAAGGATATAGTCAACTGCTTAGCATCATCTAAATTATGTTCAACCTCCAATGTTGCTCCCTCATATAAAAGGATTTCATCCATCAATTGGAGACTGATAGCTAAATACGAAAGTGATACGGTCTGAGCCTTCCGACTTAGAGCGTCAACCACCACATTAGCCTTGTCTGGGTGATACTGAATATCACAGTCATAGTCCTTCATCATTTCAAGCCATCTCCTTTGTCTCATGTTTAAATCTCATTGGGTGAAGAAGTACTTAAGGCTTTTGTGATCACTGTATATTTCACACTTCTGCCCATATAGGTAATGACACCAAATTTTTAAGGAAAAGATGATTAATTCCAATTCTAAATCATGAGTGGGGTAGTTTTTCTCATACTCCTTAAGTTGTCTTGATGCATATGCTACCATCTTGTCATGTTGTATGAGAACACAACCTAACCCTACCTTAGATGCATTAGTATAAACTGTCATCCCACCTGTACCATTTGGAATGGTTAATACAGGAGTTGACACTAACCGTTTTCAACTATTGGAAGTTGTTTTCATACTCTTCAGACCATTCAAACTTTACACCTTTCCTGGTCAATCTAGTCATCGGAGCAGAAATTTGAGAAAAGTTTCAATAAAGTGCCAGTACTAGCCTGCTAAACCCAAGAAGCTTCTGATCTCTGTTACATTCTTGGGTGCTTCCCACTCTATTATAGATTTTACTTTGTCTGGGTCCACCTCGATCCCATTCTTAGACACCACGTGTTCTAGGAATCCAACTTGCTTGAGCCAAAATTCACATTTGTTGAATTTGTCATATAATTGTTGTTCTCTTAATCTCTGTAACACCATTCTCAGGTGTTTTGCATGTTCTTCTTCCAACTTCGAGTAAATCAAGATGTCATCAATGAAAACGATGACCCACTTATCAAGGACATCATAGAATACCCAGTTTATTAAATCCATAAAAGCAGTCAAGGCATTGGTTAGCCCAAATTATAGTACTGCGAATTCATAATGACTATATCGGGTTCTAAAGGTTGTCTTTGGTATATCACTGCCCATTTTCTTGAGCTAGTAATAACCCAATCTGAGATCAATCTTGGAAAACACCCTAGCACCTTGCAATTGATTGAAGAGATCATCGATGCGTGGTAATGGATACTAGTTCTTAATGGTCAACTTGTTCAGTTCCCAGTAATCGATGCACATAAGCAGACTACCATCCTTCTTGAAAATAAGACTAGTGCACCCCAAGGTGACGCACTTGGGCATATAAACCCATTTTTCAAAAAATCTTGCAACTACGTCTGTAGCTCTTTTAATTCAACTGGTGCCATCCTATATGGAGCCTTAGACACTGGGGCAGCTCCAGGAATTAAATCAATAGCAAACTCTAACTCTCTATCAGGCGGTAGTTGGCTTACATCATCTGGAAAGACATCAGGGAATTCTTTGACTACCTCTAATTCATCCAGCGGAGTAACCTTCGCATCCACCATTAGTACTGATGCAAAGTAGCCCTGACATCCATTTTCTAATAACTTCACTGACTGCAATGTAGAGATAATGGTCTTTCTAGGTCACCTTAACCTTTCAGCTTGATATACAAGCTCTTCCCCTTTATCATCCAACACTTTAACTTGTTTCTCAGCACGCATCACATTTTCTCAATGAGCCGATAACCAATCCATGCCCAAAATGACATCAAAATTTTGCATGTTGAATTTGATAAGCTAGGCATCCAGTTCCTTTCTGTTAATTTCAACTGAACACGGCCCACAAACTTCTTTCAACTGTTCCACCGTGCCGGTAGGCATGCTAATAACTAACTTGCATTCTAAGGTCTTAGATGGCACATTAAGCTTCTTAGCAAATCTCTTAGATACAAATGAATGCGAAGCTCTGAAGTTGAATAAGACATATTGTTAGATCAAACACCAAGAAATACGAAAAAAAAATAGACAAAAGATTCGTAAGACACAAAGATTTAACGAGGTTCACACACTAGGGTGGTGTGCTACGTCCTCAGGTGAAGAAGAAGATGTTTAACTATACATAAGAGAGATTACACCCAAGTAACAGTGAAAAAACTCACCTTGAAACCTTAGCTCAAAAAAACCTCAAAATAAAATGACAATTCTCAACAAAACAACAGTACATTATATACTCTAAGTCACGGGTCGACGCATCGGGTTGCCACCAAAATATGTCATATTGGGTCAATCTTCGAAATGGGTCAAGAATTTGAGGCAAACTTAACAAATCTCCACCTTGGCTCGAATTCTCCTCTAACAAACAAACAAATAGCTAAAATCTTCATCTTCTCCAATAGCCGTCCAAAGGGTTGAACTTAAACACGGTAAACACCAAGTAAGTTCCAGTAATGCTTGAACTTACCGACACACAAAAGGCTTAGTCATCATATCAGCTGGATTGTCTTCAATGCCAATCTTCAACACTTGAATATTACCTTAAGCAATTATCTCTTTGATGAAATGATACCGAATATTAATAAGCTTCGTCCTATTATGATACATCAGATCTTTAGCCAAGTGAATATCACTCTGGCAATCATAATGGACAACAGTCACCCCATAATCCATTCTAAGTTTTCCCAACAAACCTCTAAGCCAAAGAGCTTCTTTAATTGCCTCAGTCATTGCCATATACTCTACTTCAGTAGTAGACAATGCAACTGTGGCTTGTACAGTAGCTTTCTAACTAACCGTACTTCCTCTAAGAGTAAATACATAGCCTATGAGTGACCTCCTCTTCTCAAGATCACCAGCATAATCTGAATCAACATAACTAGATAAACCATCACCATTCCTTCCAAACTCCAAACAAACACCAAAGGTCCCTTTCAAGTACCTAAGTATCCACTTCACTGCTTCCCAATGAGTTTTACCCAGAAATGACAAGTTTTTGCTCACCACACTGACATCCGGTGAAATGTCGGGACGAGTGCAAACCATAGCATACATAACGGAGCCAACTGCACTAGAGTATGGAACACGTGATATATACTCCACCTCTTCATCTATCTTAGATGATAGAGCAGCTGAAAGTCTAAAATGAGATGCAATACTCACTTACAGTTTTGGCATCTTTCATGCCAAAACAATTCAATACTTTCTCAGTGTACTTCTGTTGAGATAGCCACAACTTCCCTACTTTTCTATTCCTTTTGATCTCCATAGCAAGGATCTCCCTTGCTACCCCAAAATCTTTCATCTCCAATTCAGAACTTAATTGTTCCTTCAACCTATTGACCTCATTCCTGTCTTTTACTGCGATCAACATATCATCAACATAAAGTAGCAAATATATGAATGATCCATCAGAGAGCTTTCTAAAATAAAAACAACAGTCATATTAACACTTGCAGTATCCAAAACTAGCCATAACTAAATCAAACCTTTTATACCACTGTCTAAGAGACTGTTTCAAATCATATAGGGACTTCTTCAAAAGCATACATGGTCCTCCTTACCTTCAATAACAAACCCTTTATGTTGGTGCATATAAATCTATTCTTTTAGTTCACCATGCAAGAATATTGTTTTCACATCAAGTTGCTCCAACTCCAAATCATGCATAGCAATTAAAGAAAGTAGGACACGAATAGAACTATGCTTAACAACATGTGAGAAAACACCATTAAAATCAATTCTTTGTACTTGACTGTAGCCCTTTGTAACCAACCGTGCTTTGTACGGAACATCTTCATCACCTGAGGAGGATTCCTTCTTCTTGAAGACTCATTTGCAGCCAACAATTTTTTCCCTATTCTCGGCTTGACAAGCTCCCAAGTCTAATTTTTATGAAAAGATTCCGTCTCCTCATTCATGGAAATCAACCATTTTGAAAAATCAACTGAAGTAACAGCTTCAGAATATGTTGCAGACTCACTATTTTCAATTGTATCTGCAATAGACAATGTATAAGCAACAAATTCATCATGTCCATACTTTTGTGGTTGTCTAATATTCCTCCTTGGTTTATCCTTGACATGTTGTACCGCTCTTCTTCTTAATTCTCTTGAGCATCATCTCCTTCAGTAAAAGTAGGCAGTTGAATTGAAGTAGATTGTGCTTTGTTTGAAGATGAACCACTAATTTCAAACTCCACCTTCTCTCTAGATTTTTCTTGACCTTCATCACAATAAATAGGAGTTTCTTTCCTAGGATGCAACATAGTAGATTCATCAAAAGTAATATCTCTGCTAATAAGAAATTTTGAAGACTTTGGATTAGAACACCACAACCTGTATCCTTTCACCCTAGATCCATACCCAAGAAAAATGCATTTCTTGGCCTTAGGTTCTAACTTCCCTTCATTCACATATGCATAAGCAGGACATCCAAATACCTTTAAATTAGAGTAGTCTACAAGCTTACGTGATTAAATTTTCTCTGGAGTCTTGCACTCAATAGTTGTGCAAGGAGATCGATTCACCAACAAAGTTGTTGTGTTAACTGCTTCTGCCTAGAACTCCTTGCCCAATCCTACATTTGATAACATACACCTTACCTTTTCTAACAAGGTTCTATTCATACGCTCTGCCACTCCATTCTGCTGGGGTGTTTAACAACTATATGGTGTCTTGCAATACCTTCATTTTTATAGAATTCATTAAAGTAACCTTCACAAAACTCTAGGCCATTATCAGTTCTCAACCTCTTAATTTGTTTATCGGTCTGCTTCTCAAGAAAATTCTTCCACTATTTGAAAGTGGAAAATACTTCATTTTTGTGCTTCAAGAAATAGACCCAAACCTTCTTAGAAAAATCATCAATGAAAGTGAGCAAGTACCTTGCATTAGCCCCCTTTGAAGCAACCCTACAGGGTCCCCATAGGCCTGAATGGATGTAGTCTAAAGTTCCCCTCATCCTGTGAATAACAGTACTAAAACTAATTCTCTTTTGCTTCCCAAACACACAATGCTCACAGAACTCCATTGCTCTTGTACTCTGACCACACAACAAGCCCCTTTTACTTAATGATGCCATCCCTCTTTCACTCATATGGTCTAACCTCATGTGCCATAAATTTGTGACATCTAATTCAGACATAGATGATGAAGCTGCTGCAATAGACCCAGTGACTATAGTACCCTACAAAACATATAAACTGCCAACCTTGATTCCATGTATCAATAAGAGAACACCCTTGCTGATCTTCATGACTCTACCTTCAGTTGTATACTTGCATCCATTTGAATCAAGAGTGCCTAAACTGAGGAGATTCTTCTTCAAATCAGAGACATGCCTAACATTAGACAAGGTTCTGACAATGCCATCATGATATTGAACATTCTCATTCTAATAATCTTACAAGAAGCATTATTTTCCATCAACACAACTCCACCTTGAACTAATTCGTATGTGGAGAACCATTCACAATTGGGACACATATGATAGGAACAATAAAAGTCAAGAATCCATTTATCCTGTGATCTGACTCTGTCATTAGTCACCAAAAGCATATCAGACTCATTCTTATCTTCAACAATACTAGCTTCTGCAGAATCATCTCTCTTATGTTGATTTTGGGCACCACCACCTGCTTTCTTCTTATTTAAAAGTTTTTAGCATTCAGATTTAATATGACCCTTTTTATTACAGTAATTGTAGGTCAAATTCTTGTACTTAGATTTTGATCTAGCCTTCTTTTTGTCACCATCTGAACCCCTTTCATTTGTTCTTTCTCTGGCTACCGAACCAACACCATCAGATTTATTGGTAGATATCAACTCATCATCAATCTTCTGCTTGCTTTGTAGATTTATTTTGACATCCTTAATAGAGATTGTCTCTCTACTATAAATCATGGCATCCCTAAAATTCTTATAAGATGGAAGCAGAGAACATAACAATAATAGGGCCAAATCTTTATCGTCTATTTTAATATCTATCATTTTCAAATCAATAATAATAGAATTAAACTCAAATATGTGGGATTTAATAGAAGTACATTCACCCATATGAAGAGTATACAGTTGTTGCTTCAATCTCAACCTATAGGTGAGGGATTTGGAGAGGTAGAGATTCTCTAACTTCACTCACAACTCTGCAGCCGTTTTCTCTGAGAGAACTTTCTGTAAAACATCATTCAAAAGACACAACTAAATAGTTGAAATGGCTTTATCTTCTAACTTGCTTCAATCATCATTGGTCATAGTTATAGGTTTCTTCGTCCTCCCAAATAGGGTTTTCTTCAAACCCTGCTATGTGAGAATAGCCATCATTCGAACTTGCTATAGACTAAAACTGATGTTACCGTCACACCTATCAATATCGTATTACGTTTTAGTCAAGGATCGAAGTAGCCCAAAGCTCTGATATCAGTTTATTAGTGATGATCACATTTATGTGTGAAATCTAGGGTAGTAAAACATGCATTTTATATTTAGAATGGAGCTACCTTAGGTTTTACTCTTTTTTTACAGGTTTTATATTTTCAAGGCCTTAAGGACTATCGGACACTATATCTCCAATTTTACATATAAAGAGGTCCTGCTTCTTTTTATAGTTATGAAGATGATGAAATTCTAAGCAAGATGGACATGTTCAATTAAAATTATACATCCGTTTGGTCACCTATACAAATGATTATTCTTTTCAGATAAGAAAAAGAATAATAGATCAGAACTGAATCAAGATGTAAACCAGCCAGTATGCAGTTGTCCCAGGGGTATAAGGAATATTCCAAATACCAACAAGGATCAATAGACCACAACCTAAAGTGATTGAAAATTCATTTTTGATAACAACAGCTACCTAACATAGTTGGTGAGTTGTGGCGTGCAAAATCCCTTACTTATTAGGAGGTCTCAAGTTTGAACCTCTTGGCTGCCTTTTTTTTAGGTTTTTTTTTAAATATTTTCTCACTCCTACTCATCACTTAAAGGAGGTCAGCCAAGATGGTTGTGCGCAAGTTTAAAGAAGAGAGAGAAAAAATAAAGAGAAAAAATAGGAAAGAAAAAAAGAAAAGAAAACGATAAGGGCATGTTTGGAATTTTCCATTAAAATAGAATATTGTCCAAATCCAAGCAAAAAAATTGGCAAGGGGGTGTTTCTTACGTAAGAAGAGAGAAAAAAATGGAGAAATAAATGTTGTCTAAATCTTCTCTCTCCTCCACATCATCACTAAAAGATTGTCCAAAAAAGGGAAAAATAAATGTTGTCTAAATCTTCTCTTTCCTCCAGATCATCACCAGAAGATTGTCCAAATCACACAAAGCAAGAAGGAAAATCGTCCAAGGGAGAGAAAAATCGGCCAACAAGAGTTGCGCAAGATTTGAAGAGAGGAAGAAAAAGAAGAGAAAAATAAATTAAAAAAAGGAAAGAAAATAAGAAAAAAATTTTAGAAAATTTCTCCAAGTTTACTTATCTCTTTTCTCGCCTCTCTCCTCCACCTTAGTACTTTTTGTCTCAAAAGATCTCACCTACCAATTATAGGTTTCTCCCTCTTAGGAAAGAGAAATTTGTCACCCTACCTCTCCATTCCCTATACATACAACTCATGTAAGAGGAGGGGAGACACTTCATTCTTCTTCTAGGGTTTTTTTTTACTTACTCTCTCTCTCTCTCTCTCTCTCTCTCTCTCTTTAGTTTTAATTATTCTTTATTTTTGCTTTAATCACTTTTATAATAGCTTTTTATTTCAATTAATGCAAGCACTCTTTTATTTTTATTCAGCCTTTTATGTTTATGATTTATACAATTGAGTTTTTATTTTTAAGTTATAGTTCTAGGCTTAGATCTAGGTGACAAGATCATGAGCAATGGAGAATCTCTTTTTCAAGTTCAGTTTTTTTTTTCAAGATTTGTTTTCTCCAGGCTTAGAAATTTTAGATTTGGTTCATTCCAAATCTGGTTTTTAGGATTGGCAGTATCTCAAATCACTCAAGCTCTCAAATTCAAGCATTGATTCAGGTAGGTAGGCTTCTTCAATTGTCTTCTCTCCCCCCTCTCATTCCCTCTTCTGACTACCCTTTCTTTCTTAACTTAAGATTTTAATTTCAGTGTTACGTTATTATTTTTCCTTTCCCCCAAGGTTCATGGCTAGTGTATGTGTTGGCTTTGCCCCTCCTAGCCATAGAACCATCATTTTATTATTTTTATTTTAATTGTCTCCCTTTCCCTAAAGCCAAGTAGAGTAACCCTTGTAAGAGTGGCTCTCTGGTCAAGTAGGGAAGCTCATATTATGATGCGTCCCTCGGGCTATGTAGAGAAACCTACTTGCGAGCCTCTCTCTAGCTTTATCCCCTTTCTTTTACTTTATTTTTATTTTAGCATTTTTTTCCTTCATTACTTTTTAATTGCGTGGGTTGTTTATTTTCAGTTATTTATTTATTTAATTTTAATTATGTGGCTTGCATATTTAAATTCTTAGATGACGAATAGTTAGAACGTTATTTTAGATACATATGTTTAGGATGGTAGTTACAATTAGATTATAATCATTAATCGGTTCACTTTCGCATTATTAAAAGAAGCCAGAAATAAAGTGGCTGCTCTCCTTGTGTTCGACCCGTAGCTACACTGATCCGTACGCTTGCAGTTACATTTTAAATCCTAACAAGTTTTTGGTGCCATTGCCAAGGAGACAGTTCCATGTTATTTTTCGCTTTCTTTTGGTAAATCAGAGTGCTTTGTTTTCTTTGTGTTGTTTTTTTTTTCTTTTATTAAATTCTTGAGAAGAAAAACATTCAATAATAGTTGTATCGGTGGAGGTTGCCAAGGGTTATAGTATGATAAAGATAGGTTTCGCCCTATAGCAGTACCTCAGGAATTGAATTGGGCAACCCCGGGTCCCTGCTGGTAAGTTCTCAAAAAGCTAAAAAAAATTAAAATAATAAATAAATAAATAAAATATTTTCTTTCTATTCTTTTGTGCTTGTCTTACTCTAGTTGTGGGTAGTTTTTTATTGCATGAGTGCTAGGGGGTACGTAATACTAAGAATCTATTAGAAAGAAGAGATCCAACAAGTAGTGACCTTATACCTATACTTTCATTAATAGCTTTCAATATGGGAGACCAACAACCAAACCCTCCACCTAAATCTCTTAAGATAGGTTTTATCCTGCTAGAGCAGCCCAACCTTCCTGCATAGTTCTACCACAAGCCCAGGGCAATAATTTTGAGCTCAAATCTCAGTTTATCACTATGTTGCCCCACTTCCATGGGTTGCCCTCTGAGGATGCATACCTATTCCTTAGGGAATTTGAGGAAGTTTGTGTTCTGATTACGGTCCAACAGTTGATTGATGATGATGTAAAATTAAGGTTCATAACTTTTGCACTCAAGGACCAAGCTAAGAAATGGCTCTATGGCCTGCCTACCAATTCCATTGCCACATGGGATGGGTTTACTATAGACTTCCTGAAAAAGTTCTTTCCTTTGCATAAAACCAATAAACTTGAGTGACATTCTTCAATTCGGGCAGAAACCTAGTGAGTCGTTCTCCAAATTTGTGGAGAGATTTAAGGACCTCCTTCAGGAA
This sequence comes from Macadamia integrifolia, assembly GCF_013358625.1. Classification (NCBI taxonomy): domain Eukaryota; kingdom Viridiplantae; phylum Streptophyta; class Magnoliopsida; order Proteales; family Proteaceae; genus Macadamia; species Macadamia integrifolia. The sequence goes on along the minus strand of NW_024868300.1, from coordinate 8,941 downwards.
TTCCCTCACCATGGAATTGATACATGGTAACTTTTTCAAATCATTTATGAGGGTATTGTTAGAGTCTATGTGCCTCAAAGGTTTTACATCTGTTACAGATGAAGATGACACTTGAAACTTTTTACTTGAGTTGGCTGAGAATCAGAGAATGGGAGTCTACTCAAGAAACTGAGAGGACAAATAAGGGTTACTTTGTAGAAGGTGTTATGGCCAAAGAGGCTCAACTTGAGAGTCTTTTAAGAGACTCGAAGCCATAGTAGTCAAAGGACCTGCCCAACTGAACCAAATAAATCATTTTATGCCTATGTGTAGTTGGTGCCAATCTCTCACTCATGTGATGGAGGAGTGCCCTAATATTTCTCATGTGAATGGTTTAAATATAGGTCCTGAAAATGTGAATGTCATGTCCCAAAACAACCCTTATAGTCAGACCTATAATCTAGGATGGAGGAACCATCCTAACTTCTCTTAGAATTAAGCCAATAATCAAGTAGGTCCTAATTTTCAACCCTTGAATCAAGGGCAATTTATTCCCTAACAAGCCAATCAAAGGAACATACCCCCCAATCAGCAGAACAACTTTAGGATCCCCACTCAATGACAAGCCAACATAACATGGAGAAGCAAATCTCCCAACTTGTTAAAGTTTTGTATGAAAGGGAGAAAGGGAATATGCCTAGTCAGCCTAAACCAAATCCTAGGAATGAGAATATGAATCATCAACCAATTCCAAATCAGTTGAATTCAATTCAAAAGAGTTCACAACAAGAGCCTTCAAATCAATATAATGTTGTTTATGCTCTTAGGAGTCGTAGAGAGTATCAACAAAGTGTTCCTAAATCTTCCCCATCTATTACTCCTGTTAACTCTCCTTCTGTTGAGAACACAAGTGTGCCTCTTGTTCCAGGTTCGTCTGATGAACCTAAAGATTCTTCTGAAACTAAAGATGATTTGGCTGAGGAAACCATAAATGATTCTTCTGAAAAATGGCAAATCCCTAACAGTCCTTATGTTTTCCCTGTCCCCTTTCCTAATCACTTGGTAGAAGTAAACATCCCTCTTTTGGATGCCATATCCTAAATCTCTGCCTATGCCAAGGTCCTAAAAGATTTGTGTATTCACAAACATATCACTAGTATACCCAAAAAGGCGTTCTTGGTAGGTAACATTAGTTCCATAATTACTCAGCCTATAGTTGTCAAGTATTAGGATCCAAGGAGCCCTACCATAGCTTGTGTCATAGGCAACACGTACATTGAGCATGCCTTACTTGACCTTGGCACAAGTGTGAATCATTTGCCTTATCATATGTATAAGCAACTAGGATTGGGAGAATTGAGAGCCACTGGAACTACTCTTCAGTTAGTAGACAGATCTGTTAAGATTCCTAAAGGGATGGTTGAGGATGTCTTACTTAAAGTTGGGGAATTTTTATTCCCTGTTGATTTCATTGCTTTAGACACCCAACTAGTTGCCAACATTCGAGACCAGATTCCAATTATTCTTGGTAGACCATTCCTTGCAACCAGCAATGCCATAATTAATTGTAGGAACGGTACCATAAAACTTTCTTTTGGCAACACTTCTATGGATTTTAATGTCATTAAGTTGGGTAAGCAACCAAATCCCTATGAGAAGGAAGTTCATATGCTCCAGGAAATTCCAGATTCCATTAAGACATATTTTGATATTGATTTTGATTCTGAATTTCAAGAGTGTATAGAACAATTGGGTGGTTTTGATGACGGAATTATGTTTGAGGTTTGGAGTCTCCAACCACCTATAGAGCCCTTAGGTCCCGTTCCAATTTCTTTCCAATTCCATTCTCAAACCTTCTATAGTGGAGCCCCCTAAGCTAGATCTTAAGGAGTTGTCATCTGATTTGAGGTATGTTTTCTTAGGGCCTGACCAGACTCTTCCAGTAATAATTTCATCAGATTTGACTTCTAGCTAGAAAAAGCAATTACTTAAAGTGTTACAATACAATAAGGAAGCCCTAAGTTGGACCATGGCTAACATCAAAGAAATTAGCCCTTCTATTGTTCAACATCATATTCACCTCATTGAGGGGTTTAAACCTTCAACGGAACCCCAGAGGAGAGCTAACCCAGTGATGAAAGAAGTCATTCAAAAATAAATTCTAAAGTGGATGGATAATGGGATCATTTATTACATTTTTTACAGGGGCAAGCATTTTTCCAATAGATCATTTTTGGCCCCCATGAAGAAATTTGGGATCACCCATAAGTTGAAGCTCTTCATTAAGTTGTCATCTTCTGTTTTGGAAGAGGTCATGGATCTTCGTGAACCTCTTTACACTGATGACTAACTTTTAAACAGATATGACACCCTTGCATTGTCTTCACTTTTAATTCTTTTCATGCATTGAGGACATTGCATGACTTAAGTGTGGGGAGGAAAACCAGTTTTTTCTTTTTCCACTTTATTTTTTTTTTGTTTTTTTATTTTTTATTTTTTATTTTTTATTTTTTTTTTTTTTTGAGCTTGCTAAGGATGAACTTCTACGTTGGCTTTTGGCTAATGATCATACCATTCGGTTGTTGATGTATGAAAATAAAAGTTTTGATTAAGGTACCCAATTTGAACGTATAAAAATCCTATTGAGAAGAAAGAAATAAGCCTGCGTCTTGAGATGGGACTTTCTTTTGAAAAATAAGAGACCCCTTTTTTATGGTGTTGGACCAGATGTAAGTCTTTGGTTTCCTTGTACTCTTGATTTGGAGTTGAGATCTTATTTTTAATTTGGCATGAGTTGACAAATGCATAATTTAAAATGAAGTGTGAAATGTGGTATAAAGAAGAGTAAGAGTTGATTCCCTTGGAACTAGACAGGGCATTGCGGCTCAGGAAGCGTGGTGACTTGATCGAAACTCTTAAGGAGGAAACTTCTGAAAAAAAAAAAAAAAACTCTGGCATCACTGTCTATGTGGGCATATGCAAAAAAGCGAAGCTTCAAAGTAACTTGGGAGTCTAGTGTTTGCTCCACCATATCATTCAAGCCAAAAGTAGTGGAATAGAATAGAGTTTATTAAGTAAAAAAATAAAAATAAAATGTGCAAATGTCATTAATGTTTGGTCAAAAACACTCTAACGCCTTAGTCCTTGGTTCCCTATTTCTTCACAAGTGGTTTTGCCTTAAGATAAGGATGTTTTGGAAAAGATAATGTGAGTTCTAAATTAAAGAAATATGCTTGTGCCTGAAATTGATATGGGGCAATAAAAATTCACATGTGGAGGTCCCTTGTAAGAAGAATTATCTTTGCTCCAAATTAGTATGTCACCCTTACCTTTAGCTAAGGTTGGGATTTCGTTTTTCTTGAATTTTGGGTGAATATTCACTGCAAACACCCATGAGACACAACTCGTCCACTAGGGGTGACCTAGGGGTTTAAAGGTTTGTTGATTCCTATGAAAGAGTTAGGTTTTTTGTTTTTATTCTTTTTCTTTTTGTTTTACTAGAGGACTAACAAAGTCTAAGTGTGGGAGAATTCAGATGAGCACATTTATGTGTGAAATCTGGGGTAGTAAAATATGTATTTTACATATTTAGAATGGAGCTACCTTAGGTTTTACTCTCTTTTTACAGGTTTTATATTATCAAGGCCTTAAGGACTATCGGGCACTATGTCTCCAATTTTACTCGTAAAGAGGTCATGTTTCTTTTTATGATTTCGAAGAGGATGAAATTTTGAGCAAGATGGATATGTTCAATTAAAAGTACACATCCATTTGGTCACCCATACAAATGATTATTATTTTTAGGTTAGAAAAAGAATAATAGATCAGAATTTAATCGAGATGCAGAACCAGCCCATCTGCAGTTGTCCCAGGAGTATAAAGAATATTCCAAATACCAACAAGGATCAATGGACTACACCCTTAAGTGATTGAAGATTCACTTTTTATAATAAAAACTAATTAGCGTAGTTGGTGAGTTGTGGTGTGCAAAATCCCTTGCTTATTAGGAGGTCTCAAGTTTGAAGCCCTTGGCTGCCTTTTTTTAAGGTTTTTTTTTAAATATTTTCTCTCTCCTACTCATCACTTAAAGGAAGTCGGCCAAAATGGTATAAAGAGAAAAAATAAGAAAGAAAAAAAAGAAAAGAAAACGACAAGGGCATGGATGGAATTTTTCATTAAAATAAAATATTGTCAAAATCCAAGCAAGACAAATCGGTAAGGGGGTGTTTCTTACGCAAGAAGAGAAAAAAAAATGGAAAAAAAAATGATATCCAAATCTTCTCTCTCTCCTCCACATCATCACCAGAAGATTGTCCAAATCACACAAAGCAAGACGGAAAATAGTCCAAGGGAGAGAAAAATCAGCCAACAAGGGTTGTGCAAGTTTGAAGAGAGGAAGAAAAAGAAGAGAAAAATAAATTAAAAAAAAAAAAAGGAAAGAAAATAAGCAAAAAAATATTAGAAAATTTCTCCAAGTTTATTTCTCTCTTCTCTCTCCTCTCTCCTCCACCTTAGCACTTTTGGTCTCAAAAGATCTCACCCACTAATTGTGGGTTTTCCCCTCTTAAGAAAGAGAAATTTGTTACCCTATTTCCCCATTCCCTATAAATACAACTCATGTAAGAGGAGGGGAGACACTTCATTCTTCTTCTAGGGTTTTTTTTAGTTGCTCTCTCTCTCTCTCTCTCTTTAGTTTTAGTTCTTCTTTGTTTTTGCTTTAATCACTTTTGTAATAGTTTTTTATTTCAATTAATGCAAGCACTCTTTTATTTTTATTCATTCTTTTATATTATGATTTATGCAATTGAGTTGTAATTTTTAAGTTATAGTTCGAGGCTCTAGGTGACAAGATCATGAGCCATGGAGCATCTCCTTTTCAAGTTCAGTTTTTTTTTTTCAAGATTTGTTTTTTCCAGGCTTAGAAATTTTAAATTTGGTTCATTCTAGATCTAATTTTTAGGTTTGGCATTATCTCAAATCACTCAAGCTCTCAAATTCAAGCATTGATTCAGATAGGTAGGCTTCTTCAATTGTCTTCTCTCCCCCCTCTCATTCCCTCTTCTGACTATATTTTCTTTCTTTATTTAGGATGTTAATTTCAGTCGTTACATTATTACTTTCCCTTTTCCCCATGGTTCATGACTAGTGTATGTGTTGGCTTTACCCCTCCTAACCATAGAACCATTATTTTATTATTTTTATTTTAATTACCTCCCTTTCCCTAAAGCCAAGTAGAGTAACCCTTGTAAGAGTGACTCTCTGGACAAGTAGGAAAGCTCATATTATGATGTATCCCTCGGACTAAGTAGAGAAACCTACTTGTGAACCTCTCTCTAGCTTTATCCCCTTTCTTTTACTTTATTTTTATTTCGGCATTTTTTTCCTTCGTTGCTTTTTAATTGCGTGGGTTATTTATTTATTTAATTTTAATTACGTGGCTTGCATATTTAAATTCTTAGATGACGAATGGTTAGGACGTTATTTTAGATACATATGTTTAGGACAGTAGTTAGAATTAGATCAAAACCATTAATTGGTTCACTTTGCATTATTAAAAGAAGCCAAAAATAAAGTGGCTACTCTCCCTGTGTTTGACCTGTAGCTACACTGATCCGTACGCTTGCGGTTACATTTTAAATCCTAACAGTTAGATCAAACATCGAGAAATACGAAAATAAATAGGCAAAAGATTCGTACGACACAGAGATTTAACGGGGTTCACACACCAGGGTGGTGTGCTACGTCCTCGGGCGAAGAAGAAGATGTTTCACTATGCAGAAGAGATATTACAAGCAGCGACAAGAAAACTCACCCTGAAACCCTAGCTTTAAAAAACCCCAAAATACAATGACAATTCTAAACAAGAAAACAGTACGTTATATACTCCAAGTCGCGGGTTGACCCATCGGGTCATCGATCCGGTCGAACCAACCCCTCTGCTTCCATCACAGATCACAAATCTCAAAAAACTTTCCATTCGAGTCGCCACCAAAATATGTCAGATCGGGTCAATCTTCAAAACGGGTCAAGAATTCAAGGCAAACTTAACACATAGGTAGGTGTACATGATATAGATAAGACACTTAGCATTGCATTGGGTTATATATAATTATAACAGGTCACTCAAATATTAATCATAAGGTCTTTTAATTATAGTGTACCTACTACTACTTCAGTACTAGCTTTAGTCTCTTTAGCTGTTAGGGCATAAATCCTACCCTGAGGCTGGTTTCCCTGAGTCAATGTAGGTCTATGAACAGGGGGCCGATTAGATGGGGCGGTTGTTGGGTACCGGCAATCCTTGGCGAAGTGTCTGTACGAATGACAATTAAAACATCGGTTTGGAAATGACTGAATGGGAGCAGGAGCTCTCTGTACTATTCTTGGTGCAGCCGGAGGACGAAGGGGTCTTGGAGTCGTAGGCACTACACGGAATGATGTAATGCCCGGCCCACCAGCTGGTCGGGGTGGAAAACCCAAAGGCCTATAGGGCTGCCTATAGGTGGGACCATAGGAGTACAACCAACGAAAACTCTTACTAGGCCACTCGAATCAACATATGGATTTACCTTTTTCTATAATCCCGGAGTAAGGGATGGCTCTCCCTTCTATTTATCTTCCATTGTCTTGGTTTTTTGCACAATCTGTTCATATTCAATTAAGTCTAACATCTCCAGCACTGCACAAATAGATGTCTTCAGCCCCTTCAAAAATTTCTGGGCTTTTTCCTCAATCGTCCTCATATGGCGAGGAGCAAAAGAGAACAAACTCTCAAACTGTTGCTAATACTCCAAAACAGTTTTGCTTCCTTGAGTTAGCACCATAAACTCCGCCTCCTTGTGGTCTCTAAAGCTTTTGGGATAGTAATTTGACAAGAGAAAATTCCTTGAATTGTTCCCAAGTAGGCTCTGGGTGAGTTGCAATAAGTATAAGCTTGGAAACTTTCCACCAAGAATCAAATTCCTTTCTAAGTTGCAACCCAACACACATAAGCTTCTACGCCTCTGTGCACTCTATTATGTCAAATACTTTCTCTAACACTTGGATCCACTGATCCAGTTCCAATGGGTCATTACCCACCTTGGTGAAGATGGGTGGCATGTACTTCTTAAAAGATTCCACTATCTTTGCCGTAGTAGTGGCTGGTGAATGATAAGGTGGATAGTACGGAAAGGGTGGAGGCATCATAAATTGTGGAGTGCCATATGGTGGAACCGGAGGGGTACCTCCTGGTTGACCTTGAGGTGTAACCTCAGGTGGCATTCCTCCAAGTTGTACTCCAACACCTGTCCCCACTAGAGGGTCCTGTGGTGTAACCCCTCTAGGAGGCAAATCCTGAGGTGCAGGGTTTAAGTATTGTTGCATAGTAGCCATAAAGGTTTGTTGCTGTTGAAGCAACTGCTGCTGAAAGGCCCCTTGCGACTGTTGTATAAGGGTCGCCACATCACCAGGAGTGATGATATGTGGCCGGAATTTCATTCATGGTTGGGTTACTCTAAACTTCCCCCGGATTATGATCCACTTGTGGTGGTGGATGTAAGGTTTGCCCCATGGGTCGAGGACCATCGAAAATGGGTGGCCGACCACCAGAGGTACCACGGGCACGACCACCGGATCTGATGCGTACCATGGTGTTCTGTACCTGTGTTATTCCAAAACATAAGCAATGATTGAGTGCCACAGCATTTGTATACATATTCACAATCAATGCATTTTATATCACAGGCTACATCGATACACCACACCACATAACCAAATACACCCGCATTAAATATCAATGTATAGTTGGCCTCGCAACAATGGTTTACTATACGGCAAAACACCCCTATTGGCATCTACTTGGGGCCTAGAAGGCACAAAATACTAAAAATCTCTAACACAGGCCAATTTGGGGCCTTGGTACACAGACCGGTGGGCAAGATCGATGAGCAAGGTCGGTAGGGGCCCGCCAGATGGCGGCCCACCGGTCTCTTCTGAGACCATTTTAAAACCCATATTTCCCACTTTATCTTCTTCTTTTTTCCAAACTCGACTAGAGCGATTTGGGGGTCCTATCCGACGCCTCAACTCACAATTCTTACTCGGTAAATCGGCGTTCCAACCCTTCTTCATCATCTCAAGTACTCAAGTAGGTTCCTTCTCTCCATTTTCTCTTTGAAATCATATCTTTCGGTATTCTTTTGTTATAGAAACTCATAATCTCCTCGTATACTTCATTTCTTCCATGAAATATTTGTTTTCCTAACAATGTGATGATCCATTTATACTTTCCATGATTTGTTGGCCTTGACTGACCAATATATCAATAGAAATCTCAAATTCTTGCCTTAATTTTTCTGTTTTAGGGTTTCCCTTCTCATTTTTCTTTCTTTGTCTCAAATTGATTATTCAAATGTTATTCTTCACTCTCATTGCACACACCCATTTGTAGAGTATCCATTTCCATTTGTGTGTGAACATGTTTCCTCGCTTTTGATATACATAACCCCTTTCATGATCAATTCTTTGGAAATTTTGGGGGTTTTCTTCATTTCTTTGCTTTTCACTATGAATGCAAATATATAATGTCTATTCTCTAACAATGGCTTGTAAAATAGTTTGAGTGATTTCATTGTGAGAACACATGAATTTTTCCTTAAGATTGTCTCCACTTTTACTCATGCCTAATCTCCATTGTCTTCAATTAATTGTTTAGGGATTTCCATCCCTTTTCTTTGATTCAATTGTAACCATCGATCATCATGGTACTTATCACTTCCCTTCAATTTGCATTTGGGCATGAAATAGGTTCTCACACTTATTCACTTCCTCATTACATAATTTTCATTTCCTTCCAAGTTCATTTCTCTAATATCATCACATTTTGATATTATTCATGCATTTAGTGGTTCTCTCATTCATGTCATTGTTTACAAGGTTCATCTCACCCCCCCCCCCTTTTTGAAATATGGCTAATCACATT